>NW_025959703.1:0-41350 GCF_023159225.1 Perognathus longimembris pacificus
TATTTCTAATGAGGTCGACCAGTTGTCTATTTATTATTTTTTTTACTACGCATCAAGCTGCGCTGCTTGTCTTTGCTCCTGTGTGCTCGCGCACTCTCGCCTTTCCACTTATTTTTATTTTTGATTTATTTTTGATTTATTTTGTCAATTTAAAAAAAATACGCATCGTGCTGTGCTGTTTGTGTTTGCTTGAGTGCATTCGCGCGCTCTCGCTTTCTCCACTTTACAATTTTTTTGTTATTATTTATCTATTCCTGAGAGTTTATCTTATTTTTTATTTGTTTATTTAAATGAAGTCGACCAGTTGCCTGCCCTTCCTTCCATTATCCGTCACCGAGACAAACTGAACAAAGTTCTGAGGTCGACCTTGTAAAGATAAGCATTCAGGTCTGTCTGCTGTTTACCTTTGCTCCTGCGCTCACTGCCCTTCTCTCCAAATTTATGTTTTTGTTTGTTTGTCTATCTAATCTTTTGGGTTTTTATTTCTAATGAGGTCGACCAGATGTCTATTTATTATTTTTTTTACTACGCATCAAGCTGCGCTGCTTGTCTTTGCTCCTGTGTGCTCGCGCACTCTCGCCTTTTCCACTTATTGTTATTTTTTATTTATTTTGATTTATTTTGTCAATTTAAAAAAAATACGCATCGTGCTGTGCTGTTTGTGTTTGCTTGAGTGCATTCGAGCGCTCTCGATTTCTGAACTTTACAATTTTTTTGTTATTATTTATCTATTCCTGAGTGTTTATCTTATTTTTTATTTGTTTATTTAAATGATGTCGACCAGTTGCCTGCCCTTCCTTCCATTATCCGTCACCGAGACAAACTGAACAAAGTTCTGAGGTCGACCTTGTAAAGATAAGGATTCAGGTCTGTCTGCTGTTTACCTTTGCTCCTGCGCGCACTGCCCTTCTCTCCACATTTATGTGTTTGTTGGTTTGTCTATCTAATCTTTTGGGTTTTTATTTCTAATGAGGTCGACCAGTTGTCTATTTATTATTTTTTTTTACTACGCGTCAAGCTGCGCTGCTTGTCTTTGCTCCTGTGTGCTCGCGCACTCTCGCCTTTTCCACTTATTTTTATTTTTGATTTATTTTTGATTTATTTTGTCAATTTTTTAAAAAAATACGCATCGTGCTGTGCTGTTTGTGTTTGCTTGAGTGCATTCGCGCGCTCTCGCTTTCTCCACTTTACCATTTTTTTGTTATTATTTATCTATTCCTGAGAGTTTATCTTATTTTTTATTTGTTTATTTAAATGAAGTCGACCAGTTGCCTGCGCTTCCTTCCATTATCCGTCACCGAGACAAACTGAACAAAGTTCTGAGGTCGACCTTGTAAAGATAAGGATTCAGGTCTGTCTGCTGTTTACCTTGGTCCTGCGTGCACTGCCCTTCTCTCCACATTTATGTGTTTGTTTGTTTGTCTATCTAATCTTTGGGTTTTTTTTCTAATAAGGTCGACCAGTTGTCTATTTATTATTTTCTTTACTATGCATCAAGCTTCGCTGCTTGTCTTTGCTCCTGTGTGCTCGCGCACTCTCGCCTTTTCCACTTATTGTTATTTTTTATTTATTTTTGATTTATTTTGTCAATATAAAAAAAATACGCATCGTGCTGTGCCGTGTGTGTTTGCTTGAGTGCATTCGTGCGCTCTCGATTTCTCCACTTTACAATTTTTTGGATATTATTTATCTATTCCTGAGAGTTTATCTTATTTTTTATTTGTTTATTTAAATGAAGTCGACCAGTTGCCTGCCCTTCCTTCCATTATCCGTCACCGAGACAAACTGAACAACGTTCTGAGGTCGACCTTGTAAAGATAAGGATTCAGGTCTGTCTGCTGTTTACCTTTGCTCCTGCGCGCACTGCCCTTCTCTCCACATTTATGTGTTTGTTTGTTTGTCTATCTAATCTTTTGGGTTTTATTTCTAATGAGGTCGACCAGTTGTCTATTTATTATTTTTTTTTTACTACGCATCAAGCTGCGCTGGTTGTCTTTGCTCCTGTGTGCACGCGCACTCTCGCCTTTTCCACTTATTTTTGTTTTTGATTTATTTTTGATTTATTTTCTCAATTTAAAAAAAAAATACGCATCGTGCTGTGCTGTTTGTGTTTGCTTGAGTGCTTTCGCACGCTCTCGCTTTGTGCACTTTACAATTTTTTTGTTATTATTTATCTATTCCTGAGAGTTTATCTTATTTTTTATTTGTTTATTTAAATGAAGTCGACCAGTTGCCTGCTCTTCCTTCCATTATCCGTCACTGAGACAAACTGAACAAAGTTCTGAGGTCGACCTTGTAAAGATAAGGATTCAGGTCTGTCTGCTGTTTACCTTTGCTCCTGCGCGCACTGCCCTTCTCTCCACATTTATGTGTTTGTTTGTTTGTCTATCCAATCTTTTGGGTTTTTATTTCTAATGAGGTCGACCAGTTGTCTATTTATTATTTTTTTTACTACGCATCAAGCTGCGCTGCTTGTCTTTGCTCCTGTGTGGTCGCGCACTTCGCCTTTTCCACTTATTTTTATTTTTGATTTATTTTTATTTATTTTGTCAATTTAAAAAAAAATACGCATCGTGCTGTGCTGTTTGTGTTTGCTTGAGTGCATTCGCGCGCTCTCGCTTTCTCCACTTTCCAATTTTTTTGTTATTATTTATCTATTCCTGAGAGTTTATCTTATTTTTTATTTGTTTATTTAAATGAAGTCGACCAGTTGCCTGCCCTTCCTTCCATAATCCGTCACCGAGACAAACTTAACAAAGTTCTGAGGTCGTCCTTGTAAAGATAAGGATTCAGGTCTGTCTGCTGTTTACCTTTGCTCCTGCGCGCACTGCCCTTCTCTCCACATTTATGTGTTTGTTTGTTTGTCTATCTAATCTTTTGGGTTTTTATTTCTAATGAGGTCGACCAGTTGTCTATTTATTATTTTTTTTACTACGCATCAAGCTGTGCTGCTTGTCTTTGCTCCTGTGTGCTCGCGCACTCTCGCCTTTTCCACTTATTTTTATTTTTTATTTATTTTGTCAATTTAAAAAAAATACGCATCATGCTGTGCTGTTTGTGTTTGCTTGAGTGCATTCGCGCGCTCTCGCTTTCTCCACTTTACAATTTTTTTGTTATTATTTATCTATTCCTGAGAGTTTATCTTATTTTTATTTGTTTATTTAAATGAAGTCGACCAGTTGCCTGCCCTTCCTTCCATTATCCGTCACCGAGACAAACTGAACAAAGTTCTGAGGTCGACCTTGTAAAGATAAGGATTCAGGTCTGTCTGCAGTTTACCTTTGCTCCTGCGCACACTGCCCTTCTCTCCACATTTATGTGTTTGTTTGTTTGTCTATCTAATCTTTTGGGTTTTTATTTCTAATGAGGTCGACCAGTTGTCTATTTATTATTTTTTTTACTACCCATGAAGCTGCGCTGCTTGTCTTTGCTCCTGTGTGCTCGCGCACTCTCGCCTTTTCCTCTTAGTTTTATTTTTGATTTATTTTTGATTTATTTGTCAATTTAAAAAAAAATACGCATCGTGCTGTGCTGTTTGTGTTTGCTTGAGTGCATTCGCGCGCTCTCGCTTTCTCCACTTTACAATTTTTTTGTTATTATTTCTCTATTCCTGAGAGTTTATCTTATTTTTTATTTGTTTATTTAAATGAAGTCGACCAGTTGCCTGCCCTTCCTTCCATTATCCGTCACCGAGACAAACTGAACAAAGTTGTGAGGTCGACCTTGTAAAGATAAGGATTCAGGTCTGTCTGCTGTTTACCTTTGCTCCTGCGCACACTGCCCTTCTCTCCACATTTATGTGTTTGTTTGTTTGTCTATCTAATCTTTTGGGTTTTTATTCTAATCAGGTCGACCAGTTGTCTATTTTTTTTTTTTTTACTACGCATCAAGCTGCGCTGCTTGTCTTTGCTCCTGTGTGCTCGCGCACTCTCGCCTTTTCCACTTATTGTTATTTTTTATTTATTTTTGATTTATTTTGTCAATTAAAAAAAATACGCATCGTGCTGTGCTGTTTGTGTTTGCTTGAGTGCATTCGCGGGCTCTCGCTTTCTCCACTTTACAATTTTTTTGTTATTATTTATCTATTCCTGAGAGTTTATCTTATTTTTTGTTTATTTAAATGAAGTCGACCAGTTGCCTGCCCTTCCTTCCATTATCCGTCACCGAGACAAACTGAACAAAGTTCTGAGGTCGACCTTGTAAAGATAAGGATTCAGGTCTGTCTGCTGTTTACCTTTGCTCCTGCGCGCACTGCCCTTCTCTCCACATTTATGTGTTTGTTTGTTTGTCTATCTAATCTTTTGGGTTTTTATTTCTAATGAGGTCGACCAGTTGTCTATTTATTATTTTTTTTACTACGCATCAAGCTGCGCTGCTTGTCTTTGCTCCTGTGTGCTCGCGCACTTCGCCTTTTCCACTTATTTTTATTTTTGATTTATTTTTTATTTATTTTGTCAATTTTTTAAAAAAATACGCATCGTGCTGTGCTGTTTGTGTTTGCTTGAGTGCATTCGCGCGCTCTCGCTTTCTCCACTTTACAATTTTTTGTTATTATTTATCTATTCCTGAGAGTTTATATTATTTTTATTTGTTTATTTAAATGAAGTCGACCAGTTGCCTGCCCTTCCTTCCATTATCCGTCACCGAGAAAAACTGAACAAAGTTCTGAGTTCGACCTTGTAAAGATAAGGATTCAGGTCTGTCTGCTGTTTACCTTTGCTCCTGCCCGCACTGCCCTTCTCTCCACATTTATGTGTTTGTTGGTTTGTCTATCTAATCTTTTGGGTTTTTATTTCTAATGAGGTCGACCAGTTGTCTATTTATTATTTTTTTTACTACGCATCAAGCTGCGCTGCTTGTCTTTGCTCCTGTATGCTCGCGCACTCTCGCCTTTTCCACTTATTTTTATTTTTGATTTATTTTTTATTTATTTTGTCAATTTTTTAAAAAAATACGCATCGTGCTGTGCTGTTTGTGTTTGCTTGAGTGCATTCGCGCGCTCTCGCTTTCTCCACTTTACAATTTTTTTGTTATTATTTATCTATTCCTGAGAGTTTATATTATTTTTTATTTGTTTTTTTAAATGAAGTCGACCAGTTGCCTGCCCTTCCTTCCATTATCCGTCACCGAGAAAAACTGAACAAAGTTCTGAGGTCGACCTTGTAAAGATAAGGATTCAGGTCTGTCTGCTGTTTACCTTTGCTCCTGCCCGCACTGCCCTTCTCTCCACATTTATGTGTTTGTTGGTTTGTCTATCTAATCTTTTGGGTTTTTATTTCTAATGAGGTCGACCAGTTGTCTATTTATTATTTTTTTTACTACGCATCAAGCTGCGCTGCTTGTCTTTGCTCCTGTGTGCTCGCGCACTCTCGCCTTTTCCACTTATTTTTATTTTTGATTTATTTTTGATTTATTTTGTCAATTTAAAAAAAATACGCATCGTGCTGTGCTGTTTGTGTTTGCTTGAGTGCATTCGCGCGCTCTCGCTTTCTCCACTTTACAATTTTTTTGTTATTATTTATCTATTCCTGAGAGTTTATCTCATTTTTTATTTGTTTATTTAAATGAAGTCGACCAGTTGCCTGCCCTTCCTTCCATTATCCGTCACCGAGACAAACTGAACAAAGTTCTGAGGTCGTCCTTGTAAAGATAAGCATTCAGGTCTGTCTGCTGTTTACCTTTGCTCCTGCGCTCACTGCCCTTCTCTCCAAATTTATGTTTTTGTTTGTTTGTCTATCTAATCTTTTCGGTTTTTATTTCTAATGAGGTCGACCAGATGTCTATTTATTATTTTTTTTACTACGCATCAAGCTGCGCTGCTTGTCTTTGCTCCTGTGTGCTCGCGCACTCTCGCCTTTTCCACTTATTGTTATTTTTTATTTATTTTTGATTTATTTGTCAATTTAAAAAAAATACGCATCGTGCTGTGCTGTTTGTGTTTGCTTGAGTGCATTCGAGCGCTCTCGATTTCTGAACTTTACAATTTTTTTGTTATTATTTATCTATTCCTGAGTGTTTATCTTATTTTTTATTTGTTTATTTTAATGATGTCGACCAGTTGCCTGCCCTTCCTTCCATTATCCGTCACCGAGACAAACTGAACAAAGTTCTGAGGTCGACCTTGTAAAGATAAGGATTCAGGTCTGTCTGCTGTTTACCTTTGCTCCTGCGCGCACTGCCCTTCTCTCCACATTTATGTGTTTGTTGGTTTGTCTATCTAATCTTTTGGGTTTTTATTTCTAATGAGGTCGACCAGTTGTCTATTTATATTTTTTTTTTACTACGCGTCAAGCTGCGCTGCTTGTCTTTGCTCCTGTGTGCTCGCGCACTCTCGCCTTTTCCACTTATTCTTATTTTTGATTTATTTTTGATTTATTTTGTCAATTTTTTAAAAAAATACGCATCGTGCTGTGCTGTTTGTGTTTGCTTGAGTGCATTCGCGCGCTCTCGCTTTCTCCACTTTACCATTTTTTTTGTTATTATTTATCTATTCCTGAGAGTTTATCTTATTTTTTATTTGTTTATTTAAATGAAGTCGACCAGTTGCCTGCGCTTCCTTCCATTATCAGTCACCGAGACAAACTGAACAAAGTTCTGAGGTCGACCTTGTAAAGATAAGGATTCAGGTCTGTCTGCTGTTTACCTTTGGTCCTGCGTGCACTGCCCTTCTCTCCACATTTATGTGTTTGTTTGTTTGTCTATCTAATCTTTTGGGTTTTTTTTCTAATAAGGTCGACCAGTTGTCTATTTATTATTTTCTTTACTATGCATCAAGCTTCGCTGCTTGTCTTTGCTCCTGTGTGCTCGCGCACTCTCGCCTTTTCCACTTATTGTTATTTTTTATTTATTTTTGATTTATTTTGTCAATATAAAAAAAATACGCATCGTGCTGTGCCGTGTGTGTTTGCTTGAGTGCATTCGTGCGCTCTCCATTTCTCCACTTTACAATTTTTGGATATTATTTATCTATTCCTGAGAGTTTATCTTATTTTTTATTTGTTTATTTAAATGAAGTCGACCAGTTGCCTGCCCTTCCTTCCATTATCCGTCACCGAGAAAAACTGAACAAAGTTCTGAGGTCGACCTTGTAAAGATAAGGATTCAGGTCTGTCTGCTGTTTACCTTTGCTCCTGCCCGCACTGCCCTTCTCTCCACATTTATGTGTTTGTTGGTTTGTCTATCTAATCTTTTGGGTTTTTATTTCTAATGAGGTCGACCAGTTGTCTATTTATTATTTTTTTTACTACGCATCAAGCTGCGCTGCTTGTCTTTGCTCCTGTGTGCTCGCGCACTCTCGCCTTTTCCACTTATTTTTATTTTTGATTTATTTTTGATTTATTTTGTCAATTTAAAAAAAATACGCATCGTGCTGTGCTGTTTGTGTTTGCTTGAGTGCATTCGCGCGCTCTCGCTTTCTCCACTTTACAATTTTTTTGTTATTATTTATCTATTCCTGAGAGTTTATCTCATTTTTTATTTGTTTATTTAAATGAAGTCGACCAGTTGCCTGCCCTTCCTTCCATTATCCGTCACCGAGACAAACTGAACAAAGTTCTGAGGTCGTCCTTGTAAAGATAAGCATTCAGGTCTGTCTGCTGTTTACCTTTGCTCCTGCGCTCACTGCCCTTCTCTCCAAATTTATGTTTTTGTTTGTTTTGTCTATCTAATCTTTTCGGTTTTTATTTCTAATGAGGTCGACCAGATGTCTATTTATTATTTTTTTTACTACGCATCAAGCTGCGCTGCTTGTCTTTGGTCCTGTGTGCTCGCGCACTCTCGCCTTTTCCACTTATTGTTATTTTTTATTTATTTTGATTTATTTTGTCAATTTAAAAAAAATACGCATCGTGCTGTGCTGTTTGTGTTTGCTTGAGTGCATTCGAGCGCTCGATTTCTGAACTTTACAATTTTTTTGTTATTATTTATCTATTCCTGAGTGTTTATCTTATTTTTTATTTGTTTATTTTAATGATGTCGACCAGTTGCCTGCCCTTCCTTCCATATCCGTCACCGAGACAAACTGAACAAAGTTCTGAGGTCGACCTTGTAAAGATAAGGATTCAGGTCTGTCTGCTGTTTACCTTTGCTCCTGCGCGCACTGCCCTTCTCTCCACATTTATGTGTTTGTTGGTTTGTCTATCTAATCTTTTGGGTTTTTTATTTCTAATGAGGTCGACCAGTTGTCTATTTATTATTTTTTTTTACTACGCGTCAAGCTGCGCTGCTTGTCTTTGCTCCTGTGTGCTCGCGCACTCTCGCCTTTTCCACTTATTTTTATTTTGATTTATTTTTGATTTATTTTGTCAATTTTTTAAAAAAATACGCATCGTGCTGTGCTGTTTGTGTTTGCTTGAGTGCATTCGCGCGCTCTCGCTTTCTCCACTTTACCATTTTTTTGTTATTATTTATCTATTCCTGAGAGTTTATCTTATTTTTTATTTGTTTATTTAAATGAAGTCGACCAGTTGCCTGCGCTTCCTTCCATTATCCGTCACCGAGACAAACTGAACAAAGTTCTGAGGTCGACCTTGTAAAGATAAGGATTCAGGTCTGTCTGCTGTTTACCTTTGGTCCTGCGTGCACTGCCCTTCTCTCCACATTTATGTGTTTGTTTGTTTGTCTATCTAATCTTTGGGTTTTTTTTCTAATAAGGTCGACCAGTTGTCTATTTATTATTTTCTTTACTATGCATCAAGCTTCGCTGCTTGTCTTTGCTCCTGTGTGCTCGCGCACTCTCGCCTTTTCCACTTATTGTTATTTTTTATTTATTTTTGATTTATTTTGTCAATATAAAAAAAATACGCATCGTGCTGTGCCGTGTGTGTTTGCTTGAGTGCATTCGTGCGCTCTCCATTTCTCCACTTTACAATTTTTTGGATATTATTTATCTATTCCTGAGAGTTTATCTTATTTTTTATTTGTTTATTTAAATGAAGTCGACCAGTTGCCTGCCCTTCCTTCCATTATCCGTCACCGAGACAAACTGAACAACGTTCTGAGGTCGACCTTGTAAAGATAAGGATTCAGGTCTGTCTGCTGTTTACCTTTGCTCCTGCGCGCACTGCCCTTCTCTCCACATTTATGTGTTTGTTTGTTTGTCTATCTAATCTTTTGGGTTTTTATTTCTAATGAGGTCGACCAGTTGTCTATTTATTATTTTTTTTACTACGCATCAAGCTGCGCTGGTTGTCTTTGCTCCTGTGTGCACGCGCACTCTCGCCTTTTCCACTTATTTTTATTTTTGATTTATTTTTGATTTATTTTCTCAATTTAAAAAAAATACGCATCGTGCTGTGCTGTTTGTGTTTGCTTGAGTGCTTTCGCACGCTCTCGCTTTGTGCACTTTACAATTTTTTTGTTATTATTTATCTATTCCTGAGAGTTTATCTTATTTTTTATTTGTTTATTTAAATGAAGTCGACCAGTTGCCTGCTCTTCCTTCCATTATCCGTCACTGAGACAAACTGAACAAAGTTCTGAGGTCGACCTTGTAAAGATAAGGATTCAGGTCTGTCTGCTGTTTACCTTTGCTCCTGCGCGCACTGCCCTTCTCTCCACATTTATGTGTTTGTTTGTTTGTCTATCCAATCTTTTGGGTTTTTATTTCTAATGAGGTCGACCAGTTGTCTATTTATTATTTTTTTTTACTACGCATCAAGCTGCGCTGCTTGTCTTTGCTCCTGTGTGCTCGCGCACTCTCGTCTTTTCCACTTATTTTTATTTTTGATTTATTTTGTCAATTTTTTTAAAAAAATACGCATCGTGCTGTGCTGTTTGTGTTTGCTTGAGTGCATTCGCGCGCTCTCGCTTTCTCCACTTTACAATTTTTTTGTTATTATTTATCTATTCCTGAGAGTTTATCTTATTTTTTATTTGTTTATTTAAATGAAGTCGACCAGTTGCCTGCCCTTCCTTCCATTATCCGTCACCGAGACAACCTGAACAAAGTTCTGAGGTCGACCTTGTAAAGATAAGGATTCAGGTCTGTCTGCTGTTTACCTTTGCTCCTGCGCGCACTGCCCTTCTCTCCACATTTATGTGTTTGTTTGTTTGTCTATCTAATCTTTTGGGTTTTTATTTCTAATGAGGTCGACCAGTTGTCTATTTATTATTTTTTTTACTACGCATCAAGCTGCGCTGCTTGTCTTTGCTCCTGTGTGCTCGCGCACTTCGCCTTTTCCACTTATTTTTATTTTTGATTTATTTTTTATTTATTTTGTCAATTTTTTAAAAAAATACGCATCGTGCTGTGCTGTTTGTGTTTGCTTGAGTGCATTCGCGCGCTCTCGCTTTCTCCACTTTACAATTTTTTGTTATTATTTATCTATTCCTGAGAGTTTATATTATTTTTATTTGTTTATTTAAATGAAGTCGACCAGTTGCCTGCCCTTCCTTCCATTATCCGTCACCGAGAAAAACTGAACAAAGTTCTGAGTTCGACCTTGTAAAGATAAGGATTCAGGTCTGTCTGCTGTTTACCTTTGCTCCTGCCCGCACTGCCCTTCTCTCCACATTTATGTGTTTGTTGGTTTGTCTATCTAATCTTTTGGGTTTTTATTTCTAATGAGGTCGACCAGTTGTCTATTTATTATTTTTTTTACTACGCATCAAGCTGCGCTGCTTGTCTTTGCTCCTGTGTGCTCGCGCACTCTCGCCTTTTCCACTTATTTTTATTTTTGATTT
Source organism: Perognathus longimembris pacificus (assembly GCF_023159225.1). Lineage (NCBI taxonomy): Eukaryota > Metazoa > Chordata > Mammalia > Rodentia > Heteromyidae > Perognathus > Perognathus longimembris. The sequence goes on from NW_025959703.1 coordinate 10,684, forward strand.
ATTTTTGATTTATTTTGTCAATTTAAAAAAAATACGCATCGTGCTGTGCTGTTTGTGTTTGCTTGAGTGCATTCGCGCGCTCTCGCTTTCTCCACTTTACAATTTTTTTGTTATTATTTATCTATTCCTGAGAGTTTATCTCATTTTTTATTTGTTTATTTAAATGAAGTCGACCAGTTGCCTGCCCTTCCTTCCATTATCCGTCACCGAGACAAACTGAACAAAGTTCTGAGGTCGTCCTTGTAAAGATAAGCATTCAGGTCTGTCTGCTGTTTACCTTTGCTCCTGCGCTCACTGCCCTTCTCTCCAAATTTATGTTTTTGTTTGTTTGTCTATCTAATCTTTTCGGTTTTTATTTCTAATGAGGTCGACCAGATGTCTATTTATTATTTTTTTTACTACGCATCAAGCTGCGCTGCTTGTCTTTGCTCCTGTGTGCTCGCGCACTCTCGCCTTTTCCACTTATTGTTATTTTTTATTTATTTTTGATTTATTTTGTCAATTTAAAAAAAATACGCATCGTGCTGTGCTGTTTGTGTTTGCTTGAGTGCATTCGAGCGCTCTCGATTTCTGAACTTTACAATTTTTTTGTTATTATTTATCTATTCCTGAGTGTTTATCTTATTTTTTATTTGTTTATTTTAATGATGTCGACCAGTTGCCTGCCCTTCCTTCCATTATCCGTCACCGAGACAAACTGAACAAAGTTCTGAGGTCGACCTTGTAAAGATAAGGATTCAGGTCTGTCTGCTGTTTACCTTTGCTCCTGCGCGCACTGCCCTTCTCTCCACATTTATGTGTTTGTTGGTTTGTCTATCTAATCTTTTGGGTTTTTATTTCTAATGAGGTCGACCAGTTGTCTATTTATTATTTTTTTTTACTACGCGTCAAGCTGCGCTGCTTGTCTTTGCTCCTGTGTGCTCGCGCACTCTCGCCTTTTCCACTTATTTTTATTTTTGATTTATTTTTGATTTATTTTGTCAATTTTTTAAAAAATACGCATCGTGCTGTGCTGTTTGTGTTTGCTTGAGTGCATTCGCGCGCTCTCGCTTTCTCCACTTTACCATTTTTTGTTATTATTTATCTATTCCTGAGAGTTTATCTTATTTTTTATTTGTTTATTTAAATGAAGTCGACCAGTTGCCTGCGCTTCCTTCCATTATCCGTCACCGAGACAAACTGAACAAAGTTCTGAGGTCGACCTTGTAAAGATAAGGATTCAGGTCTGTCTGCTGTTTACCTTTGGTCCTGCGTGCACTGCCCTTCTCTCCACATTTATGTGTTTGTTTGTTTGTCTATCTAATCTTTTGGGTTTTTTTTCTAATAAGGTCGACCAGTTGTCTATTTATTATTTTCTTTACTATGCATCAAGCTTCGCTGCTTGTCTTTGCTCCTGTGTGCTCGCGCACTCTCGCCTTTTCCACTTATTGTTATTTTTTATTTATTTTTGATTTATTTTGTCAATATAAAAAAAATACGCATCGTGCTGTGCCGTGTGTGTTTGCTTGAGTGCATTCGTGCGCTCTCCATTTCTCCACTTTACAATTTTTTGGATATTATTTATCTATTCCTGAGAGTTTATCTTATTTTTTATTTGTTTATTTAAATGAAGTCGACCAGTTGCCTGCCCTTCCTTCCATTATCCGTCACCGAGACAAACTGAACAACGTTCTGAGGTCGACCTTGTAAAGATAAGGATTCATGTCTGTCTGCTGTTTACCTTTGCTCCTGCGCGCACTGCCCTTCTCTCCACATTTATGTGTTTGTTTGTTTGTCTATCTAATCTTTTGGGTTTTTATTTCTAATGAGGTCGACCAGTTGTCTATTTATTATTTTTTTTACTACGCATCAAGCTGCGCTGGTTGTCTTTGCTCCTGTGTGCACGCGCACTCTCGCCTTTTCCACTTATTTTTATTTTTGATTTATTTTTGATGTATTTTGTCAATTTTTTTAAAAAAATACGCATCGTGCTGTGCTGTTTGTGTTTGGTTGAGTGCATTCGCGCGCTCTCGCTTCTGCACTTTACAATTTTTTTGTTATTATTTATGTATTCCTTAGAGTTTATCTTATTTTTTATTTGTTTATTTAAATGAAGTCGACCAGTTGCCTGCCCTTCCTTCCATTATCCGTCACCGAGACAAACTGAACAAAGTTCTGAGGTCGACCTTGTAAAGATAAGGATTCAGGTCTGTCTGCTGTTTACCTTTGCTCCTGCCCGCACTGCCCTTCTCTCCACATTTATGTGTTTGTTTGTTTGTCTATCTAATCTTTTGGGTTTTTATTTCTAATGAGGTCGACCAGTTGTCTATTTATTATTTTTTTTACTACGCATCAAGCTGCGCTGCTTGTCTTTGCTCCTGTGTGCTCGCGCACTCTCGCCTTTTCCACTTGTTTTTATTTTTGATTTATTTTTGATTTATTTTGTCAATTTAAAAAAAATACGCATCGTGCTGTGCTGTTTGTGTTTGCTTGAGTGCATTCGCGCGCTCTCGCTTTCTCCACTTTACAATTTTTTGTTATTATTTATCTATTCCTGAGAGTTTATCTTATTTTTTATTTGTTTATTTAAATGAAGTCGACCAGTTGCCTGCCCTTCCTTCCATTATCCGTCACCGAGACAAAGTGAACAAAGTTCTGAGGTCGACCTTGTAAAGATAAGGATTCAGGTCTGTCTGCTGTTTACCTTTGCTCCTGCGCGCACTGCCCTTCTCTCCACATTTATGTGTTTGTTTGTTTGTCTATCTAATCTTTTGGGTTTTTATTTCTAATGAGGTCGACCAGTTGTCTATTTATTATTTTTTTTTTACTACGCGTCAAGCGGCGCTGCTTGTCTTTGCTCCTGTGTGCTCGCGCACTCTCGCCTTTTCCACTTATTTTTATTTTTGATTTATTTTTGATTTATTTTGTCAATTTAAAAAAAAATACGCATCGTGCTGTGCTGTTTGTGTTTGCTTGAGTGCATTCGCGCGCTCTCGCTTTCTCCACTTTACAATTTTTTTGTTATTATTTATCTATTCCTGAGAGTTTATCTTATTTTTTTATTTGTTTATTTAAATGAACTCGACCAGTTGCCTGCCCTTCCTTCCATTATCTGTCACCAAGACAAACTGAACAAAGTTCTGAGGTAGACCTTGTAAAGATAAGGATTCAGGTCTGTCTGCTGTTTACCTTTGCTCCTGCGCGCACTGCCCTTCTCTCCACATTTATGTGTTTGTTTGTTTGTCTATCTAATCTTTTGGGTTTTTATTTCTAATGAGGTCGACCAGTTGTCTATTTATTATTTTTTTTTACTACGCATCAAGCTGCGCTGCTTGTCTTTGCTCCTTTGTGCTCGCGCACTCTCGCCTTTTCCACTTATTTTTATTTTTGATTTATTTTTGATGTATTTTGTCAATTTTTAAAAAAAAATACGCATCGTGCTGTGCTGTTTGTGTTTGCTTGAGTGCATTCGCGCGCTCTCGCTTTCTCCACTTTACAATTTTTTTGTTATTATTTATCTATTCCTGAGAGTTTATCTTATTTTTTATTTGTTTATTTAAATGAAGTCGACCAGTTGCCTGCCCTTCCTTCCATTATCCGTCACCAAGACAAACTGAACAAAGTTCTGAGGTCGACCTTGTAAAAATAAGGATTCAGGTCTGTCTGCTGTTTACCTTTGCTCCTGCGCGCACTGCCCTTCTCTCCACATTTATGTGTTTGTTTGTTTGTCTATCTAATCTTTTGGGTTATTATTTCTAATGAGGTCGACCAGTTGTCTATTTATTATTTTTTTTACTACGCATCAAGCTGCGCTGCTTGTCTTTGCTCCTGTTTGCTCGCGCACTCTCGCCTTTTCCACTTATTTTTATTTTTGATTTATTTTTGATTTATTTTGTCAATTTTTAAAAAAAATACGCATCGTGCTGTGCTGTTTGTGTTTCCTTGAGTGCATTCGCGCGCTCTCGCTGTCTCCACTTTACAATTTTTTTGTTATTATTTATCTATTCCTGAGAGTTTATCTTATTTTTTATTTGTTTATTTAAATGAACTCGACCAGTTGCCTGCCCTTCCTTCCATTATCTGTCACCAAGACAAACTGAACAAAGTTCTGAGGTAGACCTTGTAAAGATAAGGATTCAGGTCTGTCTGCTGTTTACCTTTGCTCCTGCCTGCACTGCCCTTCTCTCCACATTTATGTGTTTGTTGGTTTGTCTATCTAATCTTTTGGGTTTTTATTTCTAATGAGGTCGACCAGTTGTCTATTTATTATTTTTTTTTTACTACGCGTCAAGCGGCGCTGCTTGTCTTTGCTCCTGTGTGCTCGCGCACTCTCGCCTTTTCCACCTTATTTTTATTTTTGATTTATTTTTGATTTATTTTGTCAATTTTAAAAAAAATACGCATCGTGCTGTGCTGTTGTGTTTGCTTGAGTGCATTCGCGCGCTCTCGCTTTCTGCACTTTACAATTTTTTTTTATTATTTATCTATTCCTGAGAGTTTATCTTATTTTTTATTTGTTTATTTAAATGAAGTCGACCAGTTGCCTGCCCTTCCTTCCATTATCCGTCACCGAGACAAACTGAACAAAGTTCTGAGGTCGACCTTGTAAAGATAAGGATTCAGGTCTGTCTGCTGTTTACCTTTGCTCCTGCGCGCACTGCCCTTCTCTCCACATTTATGTGTTTGTTTGTTTGTCTATCTAATCTTTTGGGTTTTTATTTCTAATGAGGTCAAACAGTTGTCTATTTATTATTTTTTTTACTACACATCAAGCTGCGCTGCTTGTCTTTGCTCCTGTGTGCTCACGCACTCTCGCCTTTTCCACTTATTTTTATTTTTGATTTATTTTTGATTTATTTTTCAATTAAAAAAAAATACGCATCGTGCTGTGCTGTTTGTGTTTGCTTGAGAGCATTCGCGCGCTCTCGCTTTCTGCACTTTACAATTTTTTGTTATTATTTATCTATTCCTGAGAGTTTATCTTATTTTTTATTTGTTTATTTAAATGAAGTCGACAAGTTGCCTGCCCTTCCTTCCATTATCCGTCACCGAGACAAATTGAACAAAGTTCTGAGGTCGACCTTGTGAAGATAAGGATTCAGGTCTATCTGCTGTTTACCTTTGCTACTGCGCGCACTGCCCTTCTCTCCACATTTATGTGTTTGTTTGTTTGTCTATCTAATCTTTTTGGTTTTTATTTCTAATGAGGTCGACCAGTTGTCTATTTATTATTTTTTTTTACTACGCATCAAGCTGCGCTGCATGTCTTTGCTCCTGTGGGCTCGCGCACTCTCGCCTTTTCCACTTATTTTTATTTTTGATTTATTTTTGATTTATTTTGTCAATTTAAAAAAAATACGCATCGTGCTGTGCTGTTTGTGTTTGCTTGAGTGCATTCGCGCGCTCTCGCTTTCTCCACTTTACAATTTTTTTGTTATTATTTATCTATTCCTGAGAGTTTATCTTATTTTGTATTTGTTTATTTAAATGAAGTCGACCAGTTGCCTGCCCTTCCTTCCATTATCCGTCACCGAGACAAACTGAACAAAGTTCTGAGGTCGACCTTGGAAAGATAAGGATTCAGGTCTGTCTGCTGCTTACCTTTGCTCCTACGCTCACTGCCCTTCTCTCCACATTTATGTGTTTGTTTGTTTGTCTATCTAATCTTTTGGGTTTTTATTTCTAATGAGGTCGACCAGTTGTCTATTTATTATTTTTTTTACTACGCATCAAGCTGCGCTGCTTGTCTTTGCTCCTGTGTGCTCGCGCACTCTCGCCTTTTCCACTTATTTTTATTTTTGATTTATTTTTGATTTATTTTGTCAATTTTTTAAAAAAATACGCATCGTGCTGTGCTGTTTGTGTTTGCTTGAGTGCATTCGCGCGCTCTCGCTTTCTCCACTTTACAATTTTTTTGTTATTATTTATCTATTCCTGAGAGTTTATATTATTTTTTATTTGTTTATTTAAATGAAGTCGACCAGTTGCCTGCCCTTCCTTCCATTATCCGTCACCGAGAAAAACTGAACAAAGTTCTGAGGTCGACCTTGTAAAGATAAGGATTCAGGTCTGTCTGCTGTTTACCTTTGCTCCTGCGCGCACTGCCCTTCTCTCCACATTTATGTGTTTGTTTGTTTGTCTATCTAATCTTTTGGGTTTTTATTTCTAATGAGGTCGACCAGTTGTCTATTTATTATTTTTTTTACAACGCATCAAGCTGCGCTGCTTGTCTTTGCTCCTGTGTGCTCGCGCACTCTCGCCTTTTCCACTTATTTTTATTTTGATTTATTTTTGATTTATTTTGTCAATTTTAAAAAAAATACGCATCGTGCTGTGCTGTTTGTGTGTGCTTGAGTGCTTTCGCGCGCTCTCGCTTTGTGCACTTTACAATTTCTTTGTTATTATTTATCTATTCCTGAGAGTTTATCTTATTTTTTATTTGTTTATTTAAATGAAGTCGACCAGTTGCCTGCCCTTCCTTCCATTATCTGTCACCAAGACAAACTGAACAAAGTTCTGAGGTAGACCTTGTAAAGATAAGGATTCAGGTCTGTCTGCTGTTTACCTTTGCTCTTGCGCGCACTGCCCTTCTCTCCACATTTATGTGTTTGTTTGTTTGTCTATCTAATCTTTTGGGTTTTTATTTCTAATGAGGTTGACCAGTTGTCTATTTATTATTTTTTTTTACTACGCATCAAGCTGCGCTGCTTGTCTTTGCTCCTGTGTGCTCGCGCACTCTCGCCTTTTCCACTTATTTTTATTTTTGATTTATTTTTGATGTATTTTGTCAATTTTTAAAAAAAAATACGCATCGTGCTGTGCTGTTTGTGTTTGCTTGAGTGCATTCGCGCGCTCTCGCTTTCTCCACTTTACAATTTTTTTGTTATTATTTATCTATTCCTGAGAGTTTATCTTATTTTTTATTTGTTTATTTAAATGAAGTCGACCAGTTGCCTGCCCTTCCTTCCATTATCCGTCACCAAGACAAACTGAACAAAGTTCTGAGGTCGACCTTGTAAAAATAAGGATTCAGGTCTGTCTGCTGTTTACCTTTGCTCCTGCGCGCACTGCCCTTCTCTCCACATTTATGTGTTTGTTTGTTTGTCTATCTAATCTTTTGGGTTATTATTTCTAATGAGGTCGACCAGTTGTCTATTTATTATTTTTTTTACTACGCATCAAGCTGCGCTGCTTGTCTTTGCTCCTGTTTGCTCGCGCACTCTCGCCTTTTCCACTTATTTTTATTTTTGATTTATTTTTGATTTATTTTGTCAATTTTTAAAAAAATACGCATCGTGCTGTGCTGTTTGTGTTTCCTTGAGTGCATTCGCGCGCTCTCGCTTTCTCCACTTTACAATTTTTTTGTTATTATTTTTCTATTCCTGAGAGTTTATCTTATTTTTTATTTGTTTATTTAAATGAACTCGACCAGTTGCCTGCCCTTCCTTCCATTATCTGTCACCAAGACAAACTGAACAAAGTTCTGAGGTAGACCTTGTAAAGATAAGGATTCAGGTCTGTCTGCTGTTTACCTTTGCTCCTGCCTGCACTGCCCTTCTCTCCACATTTATGTGTTTGTTGGTTTGTCTATCTAATCTTTTGGGTTTTTATTTCTAATGAGGTCGACCAGTTGTCTATTTATTATTTTTTTTTACTACGCGTCAAGCGGCGCTGCTTGTCTTTGCTCCTGTGTGCTCGCGCACTCTCGCCTTTTCCACTTATTTTTATTTTTGATTTATTTTTTATTTATTTTGTCAATTTAAAAAAAATACGCATCGTGCTGTGCTGTTTGTGTTTGCTTGAGTGCATTCGCGCGCTCTCGCTTTCTGCACTTTACAATTTTTTTTTTATTATTTATCTATTCCTGAGAGTTTATCTTATTTTTTATTTTTTTATTTAAATGAAGTCGACCAGTTGCCTGCCCTTCCTTCCATTATCCGTCACCGAGACAAACTGAACAAAGTTCTGAGGTCGACCTTGTAAAGATAAGGATTCAGGTCTGTCTGCTGTTTACCTTTGCTCCTGCGCGCACTGCCCTTCTCTCCACATTTATGTGTTTGTTTGTTTGTCTATCTAATCTTTTGGGTTTTTATTTCTAATGAGGTCGAACAGTTGTCTATTTATTATTTTTTTTACTACACATCAAGCTGCGCTGCTTGTCTTTGCTCCTGTGTGCTCACGCACTCTCGCCTTTTCCACTTATTTTTATTTTTGATTTATTTTTGATTTATTTTTCAATTAAAAAAAAATACGCATCGTGCTGTGCTGTTTGTGTTTGCTTGAGAGCATTCGCGCGCTCTCGCTTTCTGCACTTTACAATTTTTTTGTTATTATTTATCTATTCCTGAGAGTTTATCTTATTTTTTATTTGTTTATTTAAATGAAGTCGACCAGTTGCCTGCCCTTCCTTCCATTATCCGTCACCGAGACAAACTGAACAAAGTTCTGAGGTCGACCTTGGAAAGATAAGGATTCAGGTCTGTCTGCTGCTTACCTTTGCTCCTACGCTCACTGCCCTTCTCTCCACATTTATGTGTTTGTTTGTTTGTCTATCTAATCTTTTGGGTTTTTATTTCTAATGAGGTCGACCAGTTGTCTATTTATTATTTTTTTTACTACGCATCAAGCTGCGCTGCTTCTCTTTGCTCCTGTGTGCTCGCGCACTCTCGCCTTTTCCACTTATTTTTATTTTTGATTTATTTTGATTTATTTTGTCAATTTTTTAAAAAAATACGCATCGTGCTGTGCTGTTTGTGTTTGCTTGAGTGCATTCGCGCGCTCTCGCTTTCTCCACTTTACAATTTTTTTGTTATTATTTATCTATTCCTGAGAGTTTATATTATTTTTTATTTGTTTATTTAAATGAAGTCGACCAGTTGCCTGCCCTTCCTTCCATTATCCGTCACCGAGAAAAACTGAACAAAGTTCTGAGGTCGACCTTGTAAAGATAAGGATTCAGGTCTGTCTGCTGTTTACCTTTGCTCCTGCGCGCACTGCCCTTCTCTCCACATTTATGTGTTTGTTTGTTTGTCTATCTAATCTTTTGGTTTTTATTTCTAATGAGGTCGACCAGTTGTCTATTTATTATTTTTTTTACTACGCATCAAGCTGCGCTGCTTGTCTTTGCTCCTGTGTGCTCGCGCACTCTCGCCTTTTCCACTTATTTTTATTTTTGATTTATTTTTGATTTATTTTGTCAATTTTAAAAAAAATACGCATCGTGCTGTGCTGTTTGTGTGTGCTTGAGTGCTTTCGCGCGCTCTCGCTTTGTGCACTTTACAATTTTTTTGTTATTATTTATCTATTCCTGAGAGTTTATCTTATTTTTTATTTGTTTATTTAAATGAAGTCGACCAGTTGCCTGCCCTTCCTTCCATTATCTGTCACCAAGACAAACTGAACAAAGTTCTGAGGTAGACCTTGTAAAGATAAGGATTCAGGTCTGTCTGCTGTTTACCTTTGCTCTTGCGCGCACTGCCCTTCTCTCCACATTTATGTGTTTGTTTGTTTGTCTATCTAATCTTTTGGGTTTTATTTCTAATGAGGTTGACCAGTTGTCTATTTATTATTTTTTTTTACTACGCATCAAGCTGCGCTGCTTGTCTTTGCTCCTGTGTGCTCGCGCACTCTCGCCTTTTCCACTTATTTTTATTTTTGATTTATTTTTGATGTATTTTTTCTATTTTTTAAAAAAATACGCATCGTGCTGTGCTGTTTGTGTTTGCTTGAGTGCATTCGCGCGCTCTCGCTTTCTCCACTTTACAATTTTTTTGTTATTATTTATCTATTCCTGAGAGTTTATCTTATTTTTTATTTGTTTATTTAAATGAAGTCGACCAGTTGCCTGCCCTTCCTTCCATTATCCGTCACCAAGACAAACTGAACAAAGTTCTGAGGTCGACCTTGTAAAAATAAGGATTCAGGTCTGTCTGCTGTTTACCTTTGCTCCTGCGCTCACTGCCCTTCTCTCCACATTTATGTGTTTGTTTGTTTGTCTATCTAATCTTTTGGGTTATTATTTCTAATGAGGTCGACCAGTTGTCTATTTATTATTTTTTTTACTACGCATCAAGCTGCGCTGCTTGTCTTTGCTCCTGTGTGCTCGCGCACTCTGCCTTTTCCACTTATTTTTATTTTGATGTATTTTTGATTTATTTTGTCAATTTTTAAAAAAAATACGCATCGTGCTGTGCTGTTTGTGTTTGCTTGAGTGCATTCTCGCGCTCTCGCTTTCTCCACTTTACAATTTTTTTGTTATTATTTATCTATTCCTGAGAGTTTATATTATTTTTTATTTGTTTATTTAAATGAAGTAGACCAGTTGAATGCACTTCCTTCCATTATCCGTCACCGAGACAAACTGAACAAAGTTCTGAGGTCGACCTTGTAAAGATAAGGATTCAGGTCTGTCTGCTGTTTACCTTTGCTCCTGCCTGCACTGCCCTTCTCTCCACATTTATGTGTTTGTTTGTTTGTCTATCTAATCTTTTGGGTTTTTATTTCTAATGAGGTCGACCAGTTGTCTATTTATTATTTTTTTTTACTACGCATCAAGCTGCGCTGCTTGTCTTTGCTCCTGTGGGCTCGCGCACTCTCGCCTTTTCCACTTATTTTTATTTTTGATTTATTTTTTATTTATTTTGTCAATTTAAAAAAAATACGCATCGTGCTGTGCTGTTTGTGTTTGCTTGAGTGCATTCGCGCGCTCTCGCTTTCTCCACTTTACAATTTTTTTGTTATTATTTATCTATTCCTGAGAGTTTATCTTATATTTTATTTGTTTATTTAAATGAAGTCGACCAGTTGCCTGCCCTTCCTTCCATTATCCGTCACCGAGACAAAACTGAACAAAGTTCTGAGGTCGACCTTGGAAAGATAAGGATTCAGGTCTGTCTGCTGTTTACCTTTGCTCCTGCGCTCACTGCCCTTCTCTCCACATTTATGTGTTTGTTTGTTTGTCTATCTAATCTTTTGGGTTTTTATTTCTAATGAGGTCGACCAGTGTCTATTTATTATTTTTTTTACTACGCATCAAGCTGCGCTGCTTGTCTTTGCTCCTGTGTGCTCGCGCACTCTCGCCTTTTCCACTTATTTTTATTTTTGATTTATTTTTGATTATTTTGTCAATTTTAAAAAAATACGCATCGTGCTGTGCTGTTTGTGTTTGCTTGAGTGCTTTCGCGCGCTCTCGCTTTGTGCACTTTACAATTTTTTTGTTATTATTTATCTATTCCTGAGAGTTTATCTTATTTTTTATTTGTTTATTTAAATGAACTCGACCAGTTGCCTGCCCTTCCTTCCATTATCTGTCACCAAGACAAACTGAACAAAGTTCTGAGGTAGACCTTGTAAAGATAAGGATTCAGGTTTGTCTGCTGTTTACCTTTGCTCCTGCGCGCACTGCCCTTCTCTCCACATTTATGTGTTTGTTTGTTTGTCTATCTAATCTTTTGAGTTTTTATTTCTAATGAGGTCGACCAGTTGTCTATTATTATTTTTTTTTACTACGCATCAAGCTGCGCTGCTTGTCTTTGCTCCTGTGTGCTCGCGCACTCTCGCCTTTTCCACTTATTTTTATTTTTGATTTATTTTTGATGTATTTTTTCAATTTTTTAAAAAAAATACGCATCGTGCTGTGCTGTTTGTGTTTGCTTGAGTGCATTCGCGCGCTCTCCGCTTTCTCCACTTTACAATTTTTTTGTTATTATTTATCTATTCCTGAGAGTTTATCTTATTTTTTATTTGTTTATTTAAATGAAGTCGACCAGTTGCCTGCCCTTCCTTCCATTATCCGTCACCAAGACAAACTGAACAAAGTTCTGAGGTCGACCTTGTAAAAATAAGGATTCAGGTCTGTCTGCTGTTTACCTTTGCTCTGCGCTCACTGCCCTTCTCTCCACATTTATGTGTTTGTTTGTTTGTCTATCAAATCTTTTGGGTTATTATTTCTATGAGGTCGACCAGTTGTCTATTTATATTTTTTTTTACTACGCATCAAGCTGCGCTGCTTGTCTTTGCTCCTGTTTGCTCGCGCACATCTTGCCTTTTCCACTTATTTTTATTTTTGATGTATTTTTGATTTATTTTGTCAATTTTTAAAAAAAATACGCATCGTGCTGTGCTGTTTGTGTTTGCTTGAGTGCATTCGCGCGCTCTCGCTTTCTCCACTTTACAATTTTTTTGTTATTATTTATCTATTCCTGAGAGTTTATATTATTTTTTATTTGTTTATTTAAATGAAGTCGACCAGTTGAATGCCCTTCCTTCCATTATCCGTCACCGAGACAAACTGAACAAAGTTCTGAGGTCGACCTTGTAAAGATAACTATTCAGGTCTGTCTGCTGTTTACCTTTGCTCCTGCGCTCACTGCCCTTCTCTCCACATTTATGTGTTTGTTTGTTTGTCTATCTAATCTTTTGGGTTTTTATTTCTAATGAGGTCGACCAGTTGTCTATTTATTATTTTTTTACTACGCATCAAGCTGCGCTGCTTGTCTTTGCTCCTGTGTGCTTGCGCACTCTCGCTGTTTCCACTTATTTTTATTTTTGATTTATTTTTGATTTATTATGTCAATTTAAAAAAAAATACGCATCGTGCTGTGCTGTTTGTGTTTGCTTGAGTGCATTCGCGCGCTCTCGCTTTCTCCACTTTACAATTTTTTTGTTATTATTTATCTATTCCTGAGAGTATATCTTATTTTTTATTTGTTTATTTAAATGAAGTCGCCCAGTTGCCTGCCCTTCCTTCCATTATCCGTCACCGTGACAAACTGAACATAGTTCTGAGGTCGACCTTGTATAAGGATTCAGGTCTGTCTGCTGTTTACCTTTGCTCCTGCGCGCACTGCCCTTCTCTCCACATTTATGTGTTTGTTTGTTTGTCTATCTAATCTTTTGGGTTTTTATTTCTAATGAGGTCGACCAGTTGTCTATTTATTATTTTTTTTACTACGAATCAAGCTGCGCTGCTTGTCTTTGCTCCTGTGTGCTCGCGTACTCTCGCCTTTTCCACTTATTTTTATTTTTTATTTATTTTTGATTTATTTTGTCAATTTAAAAAAAAATACGCATCGTGCTGTGCTGTTTGTGTTTGCTTGAGTGCATTCGCGCGCTCTCGCTTTCTGCACTTTACAATTTATTTGTTATTATTTATCTATTCCTGAGAGTTTATCTTATTTTTTATTTGTTTATTTAAATGAAGTCGACCAGTTGCCTGCCCTTCCTTCCATTATCCGTCACCGAGACAAACTGAACAAAGTTCTGAGGTCGACCTTGTAAAGATAAGGATTCAGGTCTGTCTGCTGTTTACCTTTGCTCCTGCCCGCACTGCCCTTCTCTCCACATTTATGTGTTTGTTTGTTTGTCTATCTAATCTTTTGGGTTTTTATTTCTAATGAGGTCGACCAGTTGTCTATTTATTATTTTTTTTACTACGCATCAAGATGCGCTGCTTGTCTTTGCTCCTGTGTGCTCGCGCACTCTCGCCTTTTCCACTTATTGTTATTTTTGAATTATTTTTGATTTATTTTGTCATTTTAAAAAAAATACGCATCGTGCTGTGCTGTTTGTGTTTGCTTGAGTGCATTCGCGCGCTCTCGCTTTCTCCACTTTACAATTTTTTTGCTATTATTTACCTATTCCTGAGAGTTTATCTTATTTTTTATTTGTTTATTTAAATGAAGTCGACCAGTTGCCTGCCCTTCCTTCCATTATCGGTCACCGAGTCAAACTGAACAAAGTTCTGAGGTCGACCTTGTAAAGATAAGGATTCAGGTCTGTCTGCTGTTTACCTTTGCTCCTGCGCGCACTGCCCTTCTCTCCACATTTATGTGTTTGTTTGTTTGTCTATCTAATCTTTTGGGTTTTTATTTCTAATGAGGTCGACCAGTTGTCTATTTATTATTTTTTTTACTACGCATCAAGCTGCGCTGTTTGTCTTTGCTCCAGTGTGCTCCCGCACTCTCCGCCTTTTCCACTTATTTTTAGATTTGATTTATTTTTGATTTATTTTATCAATTTAAAAAAAAAATACGCATCGTGCTGTGCTGTTTGTGTTTGCTTGAGTGCATTCGCGCGCTCTCCCTCCTTTCTCCACTTTACAATTTTTGTTATTATTTAACTATTCCTGACAGTTTATCTTATTTTTTATTTGTTTATTTAAATGAAGTCGACCAGTTGCCTGCCCTTCCTTCCATTATCCGTCACCGAGACAAACTGAACAAAGTTCTGAGGTCGACCTTGTAAAGATAAGGATTCAGGTCTGTCTGCTGTTTACCTTTGATCCTGTGCGCACTGCCCTTCTCTCCACATTTATGTGTTTGTTTGGCTATCTAATCTTTTGGGTTTTTATTTCTAATGAGGTCGACCAGTTGTCTATTTATTATATTTTACTACGCATCAAACTGCGCTGCTTGACTTTGCTCCTGTGTGCTCGCACACTCTCGCCTTTTCCACTTATTTTTATTTTTGATTTATTTTTGATTTATTATATCAATTTTTAAAAAAAATACGCATCGTGCTGTGCTGTTTGTGTTTGCTTGAGTGCATTCGCGCGCTCTCGCTTTCTCCACTTTACAATTCTTTTGTTATTATTTATCTATTCCTGAGAGTTTATCTTATTTTTATTTGTTTATTTAAATGAGGTCGACCAGTTGCCTGCCGTTCCATCCATTATCCGTCACCGAGACAAACTGAACAAAGTTCTGAGGTCGACCTTGTAAAGATAAGGATTCAGGTCTGTCTGCTCCTTACCTTTGCTCCTGCGCGCACTGCCCTTCTCTCCACATTTATGTGTTTGTTTGTTTGTCTATCTAATCTTCTGGGTTTTTATTTTTAATGAGGTCGACCAGTTGTCTATTTATTATTTTTTTACTACGCATCAAGCTGCGCTGCTTCTCTTTGCTCCTGTGTGCTCGCGCACTCTCGCCTTTTCCACTTATTTTTATTTTTGATTTATTTTGATTTATTTTGTCAATTTTTTAAAAAATACGCATCGTGCTGTGCTGTTTGTGTTTGCTTGAGTGCATTCGCGCGCTCTCGCTTTCTCCACTTTACAATTTTTTGTTATTATTTATCTATTCCTGAGAGTTTATATTATTTTTTATTTGTTTATTTAAATGAAGTCGACCAGTTGCCTGCCCTTCCTTCCATTATCCGTCACCGAGAAAAAACTGAACAAAGTTCTGAGGTCGACCTTGTAAAGATAAGGATTCAGGTCTGTCTGCTGTTTACCTTTGCTCCTGCGCGCACTGCCCTTCTCTCCACATTTATGTGTTTGTTTGTTTGTCTATCTAATCTTTTGGGTTTTTA
The DNA here is from genome assembly GCF_023159225.1 of Perognathus longimembris pacificus. Taxonomy (NCBI): domain Eukaryota; kingdom Metazoa; phylum Chordata; class Mammalia; order Rodentia; family Heteromyidae; genus Perognathus; species Perognathus longimembris. The sequence continues at coordinate 25,972 of NW_025959703.1, forward strand.
TTTCTAATGAGGTCGACCAGTTGTCTATTTATTATTTTTTTTACTACGCATCAAGCTGCGCTGCTTGTCTTTGCTCCTGTGTGCTCGCGCACTCTCGCCTTTTCCACTTATTTTTATTTTTGATTTATTTTTGATTTATTTTGTCAATTTTAAAAAAAATACGCATCGTGCTGTGCTGTTTGTGTGTGCTTGAGTGCTTTCGCGCGCTCTCGCTTTGTGCACTTACAATTTTTTTGTTATTATTTATCTATTCCTGAGAGTTTATCTTATTTTTTATTTGTTTATTTAAATGAAGTCGACCAGTTGCCTGCCCTTCCTTCCATTATCTGTCACCAAGACAAACTGAACAAAGTTCTGAGGTAGACCTTGTAAAGATAAGGATTCAGGTCTGTCTGCTGTTTACATTTGCTCTTGCGCGCACTGCCCTTTCTCTCCACATTTATGTGTTTGTTTGTTTGTCTATCTAATCTTTTGGGTTTTTATTTCTAATGAGGTTGACCAGTTGTCTATTTATATTTTTTTTTACTACGCATCAAGCTGCGCTGCTTGTCTTTGCTCCTGTGTGCTCGCGCACCTCTCGCCTTTTCCACTTATTTTTTATTTTTGATTTATTTTTGATGTATTTTTTCTATTTTTAAAAAAAATACGCATCGTGCTGTGCTGTTTGTGTTTGCTTGAGTGCATTCGCGCGCTCTCGCTTTCTCCACTTTACAATTTTTTTGTTATTATTTATCTATTCCTGAGAGTTTATCTTATTTTTTATTTGTTTATTTAAATGAAGTCGACCAGTTGCCTGCCCTTCCTTCCATTATCCGTCACCAAGACAAACTGAACAAAGTTCTGAGGTCGACCTTGTAAAAATAAGGATTCAGGTCTGTCTGCTGTTTACCTTTGCTCCTGCGCTCACTGCCCTTCTCTCCACATTTATGTGTTTGTTTGTTTGTCTATCTAATCTTTTGGGTTATTATTTCTAATGAGGTCGACCAGTTGTCTATTTATTATTTTTTTTACTACGCATCAAGCTGCGCTGCTTGTCTTTGCTCCTGTTTGCTCGCGCACTCTTGCCTTTTCCACTTATTTTTTATTTTTGATGTATTTTTGATTTATTTTGTCAATTTTTAAAAAAAATACGCATCGTGCTGTGCTGTTTGTGTTTGCTTGAGTGCATTCTCGCGCTCTCGCTTTCTCCACTTTACAATTTTTTTGTTATTATTTATCTATTCCTGAGAGTTTATATTATTTTTTATTTGTTTATTTAAATGAAGTAGACCAGTTGAATGCACTTCCTTCCATTATCCGTCACCGAGACAAACTGAACAAAGTTCTGAGGTCGACCTTGTAAAGATAAGGATTCAGGTCTGTCTGCTGTTTACCTTTGCTCCTGCCTGCACTGCCCTTCTCTCACATTTATGTGTTTGTTTGTTTGTCTATCTAATCTTTTGGGTTTTTATTTCTAATGAGGTCGACCAGTTGTCTATTTATTATTTTTTTTACTACGCATCAAGCTGCGCTGCTTGTCTTTGCTCCTGTGGGCTCGCGCACTCTCGCCTTTTCCACTTATTTTTATTTTTGATTATTTTTTATTTATTTTGTCAATTTAAAAAAAATACGCATCGTGCTGTGCTGTTTGTGTTTGCTTGAGTGCATTCGCGCGCTCTCGCTTTCTCCACTTTACAATTTTTTTGTTATTATTTATCTATTCCTGAGAGTTTATCTTATATTTTAATTTGTTATTTAAATGAAGTCGACCAGTTGCCTGCCTTCCTTCCATTATCCGTCACCGAGACAAACTGAACAAAGTTCTGAGGTCGACCTTGGAAAGATAAGGATTCAGGTCTGTCTGCTGTTTACCTTTGCTCCTGCGCTCACTGCCCTTCTCTCCACATTTATGTGTTTGTTTGTTTGTCTATCTAATCTTTGGGTTTTTATTTCTAATGAGGTCGACCAGTTGTCTATTTATTATTTTTTTTACTACGCATCAAGCTGCGCTGCTTGTCTTTGCTCCTGTGTGCTCGCGCACTCTCGCCTTTTCCACTTATTTTTATTTTTGATTTATTTTTGATTTATTTTGTCAATTTTAAAAAAAATACGCATCGTGCTGTGCTGTTTGTGTTTGCTTGAGTGCTTTCGCGCGCTCTCGCTTTGTGCACTTTACAATTTTTTTGTTATTATTTATCTATTCCTGAGAGTTTATCTTATTTTTTATTTGTTTATTTAAATGAACTCGACCAGTTGCCTGCCCTTCCTTCCATTATCTGTCACCAAGACAAACTGAACAAAGTTCTGAGGTAGACCTTGTAAAGATAAGGATTCAGGTTTGTCTGCTGTTTACCTTTGCTCCTGCGCGCACTGCCCTTCTCTCCACATTTATGTGTTTGTTTGTTTGTCTATCTAATCTTTTGAGTTTTTATTTCTAATGAGGTCGACCAGTTGTCTATTTATTATTTTTTTTTACTACGCATCAAGCTGCGCTGCTTGTCTTTGCTCCTGTGTGCTCGCGCACCTCTCGCCTTTTCCACTTATTTTTATTTTTGATTTATTTTTGATGTATTTTTTCAATTTTTTAAAAAAAATACGCATCGTGCTGTGCTGTTTGTGTTTGCTTGAGTGCATTCGCGCGCTCTCGCTTTCTCCACTTTACAATTTTTTTGTTATTATTTATCTATTCCTGAGAGTTTATCTTATTTTTTATTTGTTTATTTAAATGAAGTCGACCAGTTGCCTGCCCTTCCTTCCATTATCCGTCACCAAGACAAACTGAACAAAGTTCTGAGGTCGACCTTGTAAAAATAAGGATTCAGGTCTGTCTGCTGTTTACCTTTGCTCCTGCGCTCACTGCCCTTCTCTCCACATTTATGTGTTTGTTTGTTTGTCTATCAAATCTTTTGGGTTATTATTTCTAATGAGGTCGACCAGTTGTCTATTTATTATTTTTTTTTACTACGCATCAAGCTGCGCTGCTTGTCTTTGCTCCTGTTTGCTCGCGCACTCTTGCCTTTTCCACTTATTTTTATTTTTGATGTATTTTTGATTTATTTTGTCAATTTTTAAAAAAAAATACGCATCGTGCTGTGCTGTTTGTGTTTGCTTGAGTGCATTCGCGCGCTCTCGCTTTCTCCACTTTACAATTTTTTTGTTATTATTTATCTATTCCTGAGAGTTTATATTATTTTTTATTTGTTTATTTAAATGAAGTCGACCAGTTGAATGCCCTTCCTTCCATTATCCGTCACCGAGACAAACTGAACAAAGTTCTGAGGTCGACCTTGTAAAGATAACTATTCAGGTCTGTCTGCTGTTTACCTTTGCTCCTGCGCTCACTGCCCTTCTCTCCACATTTATGTGTTTGTTTGTTTGTCTATCTAATCTTTTGGGTTTTTATTTCTAATGAGGTCGACCAGTTGTCTATTTATTATTTTTTTTACTACGCATCAAGCTGCGCTGCTTGTCTTTGCTCCTGTGTGCTTGCGCACTCTCGCTGTTTCCACTTATTTTTATTTTTGATTTATTTTTGATTTATTATGTCAATTTAAAAAAAAATACGCATCGTGCTGTGCTGTTTGTGTTTGCTTGAGTGCATTCGCGCGCTCTCGCTTTCTCCACTTTACAATTTTTTTGTTATTATTTATCTATTCCTGAGAGTATATCTTATTTTTTATTTGTTTATTTAAATGAAGTCGCCCAGTTGCCTGCCCTTCCTTCCATTATCCGTCACCGTGACAAACTGAACATAGTTCTGAGGTCGACCTTGTATAAGGATTCAGGTCTGTCTGCTGTTTACCTTTGCTCCTGCGCGCACTGCCCTTCTCTCCACATTTATGTGTTTGTTTGTTTGTCTATCTAATCTTTTGGGTTTTTATTTCTAATGAGGTCGACCAGTTGTCTATTTATTATTTTTTTTACTACGAATCAAGCTGCGCTGCTTGTCTTTGCTCCTGTGTGCTCGCGTACTCTCGCCTTTTCCACTTATTTTTATTTTTTATTTATTTTTGATTTATTTTGTCAATTTAAAAAAAAAATACGCATCGTGCTGTGCTGTTTGTGTTTGCTTGAGTGCATTCGCGCGCTCTCGCTTTCTGCACTTTACAATTTATTTGTTATTATTTATCTATTCCTGAGAGTTTATCTTATTTTTTATTTGTTTATTTAAATGAAGTCGACCAGTTGCCTGCCCTTCCTTCCATTATCCGTCACCGAGACAAACTGAACAAAGTTCTGAGGTCGACCTTGTAAAGATAAGGATTCAGGTCTGTCTGCTGTTTACCTTTGCTCCTGCCCGCACTGCCCTTCTCTCCACATTTATGTGTTTTGTTTGTTTTGTCTATCTAATCTTTTGGGTTTTTATTTCTAATGAGGTCGACCAGTTGTCTATTTATTATTTTTTTTACTACGCATCAAGATGCGCTGCTTGTCTTTGCTCCTGTGTGCTCGCGCACTCTCGCCTTTTCCACTTATTGTTATTTTTGAATTATTTTTGATTTATTTTGTCATTTAAAAAAAATACGCATCGTGCTGTGCTGTTTGTGTTTGCTTGAGTGCATTCGCGCGCTCTCGCTTTCTCCACTTTACAATTTTTTTGCTATTATTTACCTATTCCTGAGAGTTTATCTTATTTTTTATTTGTTTATTTAAATGAAGTCGACCAGTTGCCTGCCCTTCCTTCCATTATCGGTCACCGAGTCAAACTGAACAAAGTTCTGAGGTCGACCTTGTAAAGATAAGGATTCAGGTCTGTCTGCTGTTACCTTTGCTCCTGCGCGCACTGCCCTTCTCTCCACATTTATGTGTTTGTTTGTTTGTCTATCTAATCTTTTGGGTTTTATTTCTAATGAGGTCGACCAGTTGTCTATTTATTATTTTTTTTACTACGCATCAAGCTGCGCTGTTTGTCTTTGCTCCAGTGTGCTCCCGCACTCTCGCCTTTTCCACTTATTTTTAGATTTGATTTATTTTTGATTTATTTTATCAATTTAAAAAAAAATACGCATCGTGCTGTGCTGTTTGTGTTTGCTTGAGTGCATTCGCAGCGCTCTCGCTTTCTCCACTTTACAATTTTTGTTATTATTTAACTATTCCTGACAGTTTATCTTATTTTTTATTTGTTTATTTAAATGAAGTCGACCAGTTGCCTGCCCCTTCCTTCCATTATCCCGTCACCGAGACAAACTGAACAAAGTTCTGAGGTCGACCTTGTAAAGATAAGGATTCAGGTCTGTCTGCTGTTTACCTTTGATCCTGTGCGCACTGCCCTTCTCTCCACATTTATGTGTTTGTTTGGCTATCTAATCTTTTGGGTTTTTATTTCTAATGAGGTCGACCAGTTGTATATTTATTATATTTTTACTACGCATCAAACTGCGCTGCTTGACTTTGCTCCTGTGTGCTCGCACACTCTCGCCTTTTCCACTTATTTTTATTTTTGATTTATTTTTGATTTATTATATCAATTTTTAAAAAAAAATACGCATCGTGCTGTGCTGTTTGTGTTTGCTTGAGTGCATTCGCGCGCTCTCGCTTTCTCCACTTTACAATTCTTTTGTTATTATTTATCTATTCCTGAGAGTTTATCTTATTTTTTATTTGTTTATTTAAATGAAGTCGACCAGTTGCCTGCCGTTCCATCCATTATCCGTCACCGAGACAAACTGAACAAAGTTCTGAGGTCGACCTTGTAAAGATAAGGATTCAGGTCTGTCTGCTCCTTACCTTTGCTCCTGCGCGCACTGCCCTTCTCTCCACATTTATGTGTTTGTTTGTTTGTCTATCTAATCTTCTGGGTTTTTATTTTTAATGAGGTCGACCAGTTGTCTATTTATTATTTTTTTTACTACGCATCAAGCTGCGCTGCTTGTCTTTGCTCCTGTGTGCTCGCGCACTCTCACCTTTTCTACTTATTTTATTTATGATTTATTTTTGATTTATTTTGTCAATTTAAAAAAAAATACGCATCGTGCTGTGCTGTTTGTGTTGCTTGAGTGCATTCGCGCGCTCTCGCTTTCTCCACTTTACAATTTTTTTGTTATTATTTATCTATTCCTGAGAGTTTATCTTATTTTTTATTTGTTTATTTATATGAAGTCGACCAGTTGCCTGCCCTTCCTTCCATTATCCGTCACCGAGACAACTGAACAAAGTTCTGAGGTCGACCTTGTAAAGATAAGCATTCAGGGCTGTCTGCTGTTTACCTTTGCTCCTGCCCGCACTGCCCTGCTCTCCACATTTATGTGTTTGTTTGTTTGTCTATCTAATCTTTTGGGTTTTTATTTCTAATGAGGTCGACCAGTTGTCTATTTATTATTTTTTTTACTACGCATCTGCTGCGCTGCTTGTCTTTGCTCCTGTGTGCTCGCGCACTCTCGCCTTTTCCACTTATTGTTATTTTTGATTTATTTTTGATTTATTTTGTCAATTTAAAAAAAAATACGCATCGTGCTGTGCTGTTTGTGTTTTGCTTGAGTGCATTCGCGCGCCCTCGCTTTCTCCACTTTACAATTTTTTTGTTATTATTTATCTATTCCTGAGAGTTTATCTTATTTTTTATTTGTTTATTTAAATGAAGTCGACCAGTTGCCTGCCCGTCCTTCCCTTATCCGTCACCGAGACAAACTGAACAAAGTTCTGAGGTCGACCTTGTAAAGATAAGGATTCAGGTCTGTCTGCTGTTTACCTTTGCTCCTGCGCGCACTGCCCTTCTCTCCACATTTATGTGTTTGTTTGTTTTTTCTATCTAATCTTTTGGGTTTTTATTTCTAATGAGGTCGACCAGTTGTCTATTTATTATTTTTTTTACTACGCATCAAGCTGCGCTGCTTGTATTTGCTCCTGTGTGCTCGCGCACTCTCGCATTTTCCACTTATTTTTATTTTTGATTTATTTTTGATTTATTTTGTCAATTTAAAAAAAAATACGAATCGTGCTGTGCTGTTTGTGTTTGCTTGAGTGCATTCGCGCGCTCTCGCTTTCTCCACTTTACAAATTTTTTGTTATATTTATCTATTCCTGAGAGTTTATCTTATTTTTTTATTTGTTTATTTAAATGAAGTCGACCAAGTTGCCTGCCCTTCCTTCCATTATCCGTCACCGAGACAAACTGAACAAAGTTCTGAGGTCGACCTTGTAAAGATAAGGATTCAGGTCTGTCTGCTGTTTACCTTTGCTCCTGCGCGCACTGCCCTTCTCTCCACATTTATGTGTTTGTTTGTTTGTCTATCTAATCTTTTGGGTTTTTATTTCTAATGAGGTCGACCAGTTGTCTATTTATTATTTTTTTTACTACGCATCAAGCTGCGCTGCTTGTCATTGCTCCTGTGTGCTTGCGCACTCTCGCTGTTTCCACTTATTTTTATTTTTGATTTATTTTTGATTTATTATGTCAATTTAAAAAAAAATACGCATCGTGCTGTGCTGTTTGTGTTTGCTTGAGTGCATTCGCGCGCTCTCGCTTTCTCCACTTTACAATTTTTTTGTTATTATTTATCTATTCCTGAGAGTATATCTTATTTTTTATTTGTTTATTTAAATGAAGTCGCCCAGTTGCCTGCCCTTCCTTCCATTATCCGTCACCGTGACAAACTGAACATAGTTCTGAGGTCGACCTTGTATAAGGATTCAGGTCTGTCTGCTGTTTACCTTTGCTCCTGCGCGCACTGCCCTTCTCTCACATTTATGTGTTTGTTTGTTTGTCTATCTAATCTTTTGGGTTTTTATTTCTAATGAGGTCGACCAGTTGTCTATTTATTATTTTTTTTACTACGAATCAAGCTGCGCTGCTTGTCTTTGCTCCTGTGTGCTCGCGTACTCTCGCCTTTTCCACTTATTTTTATTTTTTATTTATTTTTGATTTATTTTGTCAATTTAAAAAAAATACGCATCGTGCTGTGCTGTTTGTGTTTGCTTGAGTGCATTCGCGCGCTCTCGCTTTCTGCACTTTACAATTTATTTGTTATTATTATACTATTCCTGAGAGTTTATCTTATTTTTTATTTGTTTATTTAAATGAAGTCGACCAGTTGCCTGCCCTTCCTTCCATTATCCGTCACCGAGACAAACTGAACAAAGTTCTGAGGTCGACCTTGTAAAGATAAGGATTCAGGTCTGTCTGCTGTTTACCTTTGCTCCTGCCCGCACTGCCCTTCTCTCCACATTTATGTGTTTGTTTGTTTGTCTATCTAATCTTTTGGGTTTTTATTTCTAATGAGGTCGACCAGTTGTCTATTTATTATTTTTTTTACTACGCATCAAGATGCGCTGCTTGTCTTTGCTCCTGTGTGCTCGCGCACTTCTCGCCTTTTTCCACTTATTGTTATTTTTGAATTATTTTTGATTTATTTTGTCATTTTAAAAAAAATACGCATCGTGCTGTGCTGTTTGTGTTTGCTTGAGTGCATTCGCGCGCTCTCGCTTTCTCCACTTTACAATTTTTTTGCTATTATTTACCTATTCCTGAGAGTTTATCTTATTTTTTATTTGTTTATTTAAATGAAGTCGACCAGTTGCCTGCCCTTCCTTCCATTATCGGTCACCGAGTCAAACTGAACAAAGTTCTGAGGTCGACCTTGTAAAGATAAGGATTCAGGTCTGTCTGCTGTTTACCTTTGCTCCTGCGCGCACTGCCCTTCTCTCCACATTTATGTGTTTGTTTGTTTGTCTATCTAATCTTTTGGGTTTTTATTTCTAATGAGGTCGACCAGTTGTCTATTTATTATTTTTTTTACTACGCATCAAGCTGCGCTGTTTGTCTTTGCTCCAGTGTGCTCCCGCACTCTCGCCTTTTCCACTTATTTTTAGATTTGATTTATTTTTGATTATTTTATCAATTTAAAAAAAATACGCATCGTGCTGTGCTGTTTGTGTTTGCTTGAGTGCATTCGCGCGCTCTCGCTTTCTCCACTTTACAATTTTTGTTATTATTTAACTATTCCTGACAGTTTATCTTATTTTTTATTTGTTTATTTAAATGAAGTCGACCAGTTGCCTGCCCTTCCTTCCATTATCCGTCACCGAGACAAACTGAACAAAGTTCTGAGGTCGACCTTGTAAAGATAAGGATTCAGGTCTGTCTGCTGTTTACCTTTGATCCTGTGCGCACTGCCCTTCTCTCCACATTTATGTGTTTGTTTGGCTATCTAATCTTTTGGGTTTTTATTTCTAATGAGGTCGACCAGTTGTCTATTTATTATATTTTTACTACGCATCAAACTGCGCTGCTTGACTTTGCTCCTGTGTGCTCGCACACTCTCGCCTTTTCCACTTATTTTTATTTTTGATTTATTTTTGATTTATTATATCAATTTTTAAAAAAAATACGCATCGTGCTGTGCTGTTTGTGTTTGCTTGAGTGCATTCGCGCGCTCTCGCTTTCTCCACTTTACAATTCTTTTGTTATTATTTATCTATTCCTGAGAGTTTATCTTATTTTTTATTTGTTTATTTAAATGAAGTCGACCAGTTGCCTGCCGTTCCATCCATTATCCGTCACCGAGACAAACTGAACAAAGTTCTGAGGTCGACCTTGTAAAGATAAGGATTCAGGTCTGTCTGCTCCTTACCTTTGCTCCTGCGCGCACTGCCCTTCTCTCCACATTTATGTGTTTGTTTGTTTGTCTATCTAATCTTCTGGTTTTTTATTTTTAATGAGGTCGACCAGTTGTCTATTTATTATTTTTTTTACTACGCATCAAGCTGCGCTGCTTGTCTTTGCTCCTGTGTGCTCGCGCACTCTCACCTTTTCTACTTATTTTATTTATGATTTATTTTTGATTTATTTTGTCAATTTAAAAAAAAATACGCATCGTGCTGTGCTGTTTGTGTTTGCTTGAGTGCATTCGCGCGCTCTCGCTTTCTCCACTTTACAATTTTTTTGTTATTATTTATCTATTCCTGAGAGTTTATCTTATTTTTTATTTGTTTATTTATATGAAGTCGACCAGTTGCCTGCCCTTCCTTCCATTATCCGTCACCGAGACAAACTGAACAAAGTTCTGAGGTCGACCTTGTAAAGATAAGCATTCAGGGCTGTCTGCTGTTTACCTTTGCTCCTGCCCGCACTGCCCTTCTCTCCACATTTATGTGTTTGTTTGTTTGTCTATCTAATCTTTTGGGTTTTTATTTCTAATGAGGTCGACCAGTTGTCTATTTATTATTTTTTTTACTACGCATCTGCTGCGCTGCTTGTCTTTGCTCCTGTGTGCTCGCGCACTCTCGCCTTTTCCACTTATTGTTATTTTTGATTTATTTTTGATTTATTTTGTCAATTTAAAAAAAATACGCATCGTGCTGTGCTGTTTGTGTTTGCTTGAGTGCATTCGCGCGCCCTCGCTTTCTCCACTTTACAATTTTTTGTTATTATTTATCTATTCCTGAGAGTTTATCTTATTTTTTATTTGTTTATTTAAATGAAGTCGACCAGTTGCCTGCCCGTCCTTCCCTTATCCGTCACCGAGACAAACTGAACAAAGTTCTGAGGTCGACCTTGTAAAGATAAGGATTCAGGTCTGTCTGCTGTTTACCTTTGCTCCTGCGCGCACTGCCCTTCTCTCCACATTTATGTGTTTGTTTGTTTTTCTATCTAATCTTTTGGGTTTTTATTTCTAATGAGGTCGACCAGTTGTCTATTTATTATTTTTTTTACTACGCATCAAGCTGCGCTGCTTGTATTTGCTCCTGTGTGCTCGCGCACTCTCGCATTTTCCACTTATTTTTATTTTTGATTTATTTTTGATTTATTTTGTCAATTTAAAAAAAAATACGAATCGTGCTGTGCTGTTTGTGTTTGCTTGAGTGCATTCGCGCGCTCTCGCTTTCTCCACTTTACAAATTTTTTGTTATTATTTATCTATTCCTGAGAGTTTATCTTATTTTTTATTTGTTTATTTAAATGAAGTCGACCAGTTGCCTGCCCTTCCTTCCATTATCCGTCACCGAGACAAACTGAACAAAGTTCTGAGGTCGACCTTGTAAAGATAAGGATTCAGGTCTGTCTGCTGTTTACCTTTGCTCCTGCGCGCACTGCCCTTCTCTCCACATTTATGTGTTTGTTTGTTTGTCTATCTAATCTTTGGGTTTTTATTTCTAATGAGGTCGACCAGTTGTCTATTTATTATTTTTTTTACTACGCATCAAGCTGCGCTGCTTGTCTTTGCTCCTGTGTGCTTGCGCACTCTCGCTGTTTCCACTTATTTTATTTTTGATTTATTTTTGATTTATTATGTCAATTTAAAAAAAATACGCATCGTGCTGTGCTGTTTGTGTTTGCTTGAGTGCATTCGCGCGCTCTCGCTTTCTCCACTTTACAATTTTTTTGTTATTATTTATCTATTCCTGAGAGTATATCTTATTTTTTATTTGTTTATTTAAATGAAGTCGCCCAGTTGCCTGCCCTTCCTTCCATTATCCGTCACCGTGACAAACTGAACATAGTTCCTGAGGTCGACCTTGTATAAGGATTCAGGTCTGTCTGCTGTTTACCTTTGCTCCTGCGCGCACTGCCCTTCTCTCCACATTTATGTGTTTGTTTGTTTGTCTATCTAATCTTTTGGGTTTTTATTTCTAATGAGGTCGACCAGTTGTCTATTTATTATTTTTTTTACTACGAATCAAGCTGCGCTGCTTGTCTTTGCTCCTGTGTGCTCGCGTACTCTCGCCTTTTCCACTTATTTTTATTTTTTATTTATTTTTGATTTATTTTGTCAATTTAAAAAAAAATACGCATCGTGCTGTGCTGTTTGTGTTTGCTTGAGTGCATTCGCGCCGCTCTCGCTTTCTGCACTTTACAATTTATTTGTTATTATTTATCTATTCCTGAGAGTTTATCTTATTTTTTATTTGTTTATTTAAATGAAGTCGACCAGTTGCCTGCCCTTCCTTCCATTATCCGTCACCGAGACAAACTGAACAAAGTTCTGAGGTCGACCTTGTAAAGATAAGGATTCAGGTCTGTCTGCTGTTTACCTTTGCTCCTGCCCGCACTGCCCTTCTCTCCACATTTATGTGTTTGTTTGTTTGTCTATCTAATCTTTTGGGTTTTTATTTCTAATGAGGTCGACCAGTTGTCTATTTATTATTTTTTTTTACTACGCATCAAGATGCGCTGCTTGTCTTTGCTCCTGTGTGCTCGCGCACTCTCGCCTTTTCCACTTATTGTTATTTTTGAATTATTTTTGATTTATTTTGTCATTTTAAAAAAAATACGCATCGTGCTGTGCTGTTTGTGTTTGCTTGAGTGCATTCGCGCGCTCTCGCTTTCTCCACTTTACAATTTTTTTGCTATTATTTACCTATTCCTGAGAGTTTATCTTATTTTTTATTTGTTTATTTAAATGAAGTCGACCAGTTGCCTGCCCTTCCTTCCATTATCGGTCACCGAGTCAAACTGAACAAAGTTCTGAGGTCGACCTTGTAAAGATAAGGATTCAGGTCTGTCTGCTGTTTACCTTTGCTCCTGCGCGCACTGCCCTTCTCTCCACATTTATGTGTTTGTTTGTTTGTCTATCTAATCTTTTGGGTTTTTATTTCTAATGAGGTCGACCAGTTGTCTATTTATATTTTTTTTACTACGCATCAAGCTGCGCTGTTTGTCTTTGCTCCAGTGTGCTCCCGCACTCTCGCCTTTTCCACTTATTTTTAGATTTGATTATTTTTGATTTATTTTATCAATTTAAAAAAAAATACGCATCGTGCTGTGCTGTTTGTGTTTGCTTGAGTGCATTCGCGCGCTCTCGCTTTCTCCACTTTACAATTTTTGTTATTATTTAACTATTCCTGACAGTTTATCTTATTTTTTATTTGTTTATTTAAATGAAGTCGACCAGTTGCCTGCCCTTCCTTCCATTATCCGTCACCGAGACAAACTGAACAAAGTTCTGAGGTCGACCTTGTAAAGATAAGGATTCAGGTCTGTCTGCTGTTTACCTTTGATCCTGTGCGCACTGCCCTTCTCTCCACATTTATGTGTTTGTTTGGCTATCTAATCTTTTGGGTTTTTATTTCTAATGAGGTCGACCAGCTTGTCTATTATTATATTTTTACTACGCATCAAACTGCGCTGCTTGACTTTGCTCCTGTGTGCTCGCACACTCTCGCCTTTTCCACTTATTTTTATTTTTGATTTATTTTTTGATTTATTATATCAATTTTTAAAAAAATACGCATCGTGCTGTGCTGTTTGTGTTTGCTTGAGTGCATTCGCGCGCTCTCGCTTTCTCCACTTTACAATTCTTTTGTTATTATTTATCTATTCCTGAGAGTTTATCTTATTTTTATTTGTTTATTTAAATGAAGTCGACCAGTTGCCTGCCGTTCCATCCATTATCCGTCACCGTGACAAACTGAACAAAGTTCTGAGGTCGACCTTGTAAAGATAAGGATTCAGGTCTGTCTGCTCCTTACCTTTGCTCCTGCGCGCACTGCCCTTCTCTCCACATTTATGTGTTTGTTTGTTTGTCTATCTAATCTTCTGGGTTTTTATTTTTAATGAGGTCGACCAGTTGTCTATTTATTATTTTTTTTACTACGCATCAAGCTGCGCTGCTTGTCTTTGCTCCTGTGTGCTCGCGCACTCTCACCTTTTCTACTTATTTTATTTATGATTTATTTTTGATTTATTTTGTCAATTTAAAAAAAAATACGCATCGTGCTGTGCTGTTTGTGTTTGCTTGAGTGCATTCGCGCGCTCCTCGCTTTCTCCACTTTACAATTTTTTTGTTATTATTTATCTATTCCTGAGAGTTTATCTTATTTTTTATTTGTTTATTTATATGAAGTCGACCAGTTGCCTGCCCTTCCTTCCATTATCCGTCACCGAGACAAACTGAACAAAGTTCTGAGGTCGACCTTGTAAAGATAAGCATTCAGGGCTGTCTGCTGTTTACCTTTGCTCCTGCCCGCACTGCCCTTCTCTCCACATTTATGTGTTTGTTTGTTTGTCTATCTAATCTTTTGGGTTTTTATTTCTAATGAGGTCGACCAGTTGTCTATTTATTATTTTTTTTACTACGCATCTGCTGCGCTGCTTGTCTTTGCTCCTGTGTGCTCGCGCACTCTCGCCTTTTCCACTTATTGTTATTTTTGATTTATTTTGATTTATTTTGTCAATTTAAAAAAAAATACGCATCGTGCTGTGCTGTTTGTGTTTGCTTGAGTGCATTCCGCGCGCCCTCGCTTTCTCCACTTTACAATTTTTTTGTTATTATTTATCTATTCCTGAGAGTTTATCTTATTTTTTATTTGTTTATTTAAATGAAGTCGACCAGTTGCCTGCCCGTCCTTCCCTTATCCGTCACCGAGACAAACTGAACAAAGTTCTGAGGTCGACCTTGTAAAGATAAGGATTCAGGTCTGTCTGCTGTTTACCTTTGCTCCTGCGCGCACTGCCCTTCTCTCCACATTTATGTGTTTGTTTGTTTTTCTATCTAATCTTTTGGGTTTTTATTTCTAATGAGGTCGACCAGTTGTCTATTTATTATTTTTTTTACTACGCATCAAGCTGCGCTGCTTGTATTTGCTCCTGTGTGCTCGCGCACTCTCGCATTTTCCACTTATTTTTATTTTTTGATTTATTTTTGATTTATTTTGTCAATTTAAAAAAAAATACGAATCGTGCTGTGCTGTTTGTGTTTGCTTGAGTGCATTCGCGCGCTCTCGCTTTCTCCACTTTACAATTTTTTGTTATTATTTATCTATTCCTGAGAGTTTATCTTATTTTTTATTTGTTTATTTAAATGAAGTCGACCAGTTGCCTGCCCTTCCTTCCATTATCCGTCACCGAGACAATCTGAACAAAGTTCTGAGGTAGACCTTGTAAAGATAAGGATTCAGGTCTGTCTGCTGTTTACCTTTCTCCTTCGCGCACTGCCCTTCTCTCCACATTTATGTGTTTGTTTGTTTGTCTATCTAATCTTTTGGGTTTTTATTTCTAATGAGGTCGACCAGTTGTCTATTTATTATTTTTTTTACTACGCATCAAGCTGCGCTGCTTGTCTTTGCTCCTGTGTGCTCGCGCACTATCGCCTTTTCCACTTATTTTTATTTTTGATTTATTTTTGATTTATTTTGTCAATTTAAAAAAAAATACGCATCGTGCTGTGCTGTTTGTGTTTGCTTGAGTGCATTCGCGCGCTCTCGCTTTCTCCACTTTACAATTTTTTTGTTATTATTTATCTATTCCTGAGAGTTTATCTTAATTTTATTTGTTTATTTAAATGAAGGCGACCAGTTGCCTGCCCTTCCTTCCATTATCCGTCACCAAGACATACTGACCAAAGTTCTGTGGTCGACCTTGTAAAGATAAGGATTCAGGTCTGTCTGCTGTTTACCTTTGCTCCTGCGCGCACTGCCCTTCTCTCCACATTTATGTGTTTGTTTGTTTGTCTATCTAATCTTT
>NW_025959704.1:0-40822 GCF_023159225.1 Perognathus longimembris pacificus
GACACCCACCCGGGGGTCCACACCTGACAGCCCAAACCCCCAGAACCAAGACGGGCACCCTGGCTGCCCCACACCCGACGCGATGTGCCAATGGCCTGCAGTGAGTGTGAAAGCCCCCGGGGCCACCAGGGAGGAGAGGGAGGGGGAAGGAGAGAGGGATGAGATCCAGCACCCATCCCTCACCCACCCACCCAACACCCACCCACCCACCCAATTATCCACCCACTCATCCATCCACCCACCCATCCACCCACCCACCCATCCATCCACCCACCCACCCATCCATCCACCCACCCACCCATCCATCCACCCACCCATCTACCCACCCATCATTCATCCACCCACCCATCCACCCATCCACCCACCCATAGATCCACCCACCCATCCACCCCCCCACCGATCAATCCACCCACTCTTCCACCCATCCACCCAATCATCCACCCACCCACCCGCCCACCCATCCCCATTGCTCTCTCCACAGTGCTCTCCGGGTCCAGGCCTCCTGCCCTGATCCTCCCCCTGGTCTGCAGCCTCAATCTTCCTCCCCCTCCTCCTCCTCCTCCTCCTCCTCCTCGTCCTCATAGCTGAAGCTCATCCGGGTAACTCACCTCCTTTCTGGTTCCTCCATCAGCCCAAGGGAGGATTCGAACACAGTACCCTTGTATGGATGATCCTGACTTCTCACCTTTGTTCCTCGTGACCTCCCCAACCCAACCCGAGACTCCCACACCATCTTCTGGAAGCTTCCCCGCGCCCTCCTGACCCCTGAGACCCCCCCCAACCTTGGGCCCTGCGACCCCTGACCCTGTACCTGACCTGGGCCTGACCTTCGACTCCAGGAGCCACAGGCTAAGCTTGCACTGTGTGGCCACCACCACAGAAGCCCGGTGCATCGTTGTGAACCTGAACAAGGGGTCGGTCACACTGCATGACAGTTGGGGCAATCGAGGCACGACGGAGACACCAGGCCCCCACCCTGGGAGGCCAATGGTGGGGGCTGTGGGGTAAACTGAGGCAGGGGTGGGCTGGCCCACATTCCCTGGTGTTCCAGGGGCTAAGTTGAGGCATGGATGGAAGAATGGATCTCCCAGGTGTTCCGGTTTATGTCAAGGCACCGACCCCCCCGCTCTCCAAGGTCCCCGTCGGACAATGTAGCTGCGAATTCTGGGATCTCCTGTGGTACCAGGGAGTCGAGTTCGAGGTTACACTCACTGTGGCCAGGAGGCCCCTGACCAAAGGCCTGGGGTTCACAAACCCGGGTGAGGTCCTGAGGTTCCGGGTAGGGTGGGGGGGATCGAGGGTCAGGGGTCACAGGTCATATGTTGAAGGTTCAGGGGTCATTGGGTTGAAAGTTCAAGAATCATGGGGTTGAACTGGTCAGGGGTCATGGGTTGACGGGTCAGGGGACATGGGGTTGAAGGGTCAGGGGTTTTGGGGTTGAAGGGTCAGAGGTCGTGGGGTTGAAGGGTCAGGGGTAAGTCTCCCCACAGGCCCTCCACCCTCCACCCCCCCCCCGCCATGTCGTTTCCCCAGGCCTTGTGTGTTATGTCTTCGAGGCCCAGGCCCTGAACTGCTCATGGGCACTGGGGCCGCAGGCACCGCGGGGGACACAGTATTCCTTCAGGATCCGGACTCCAGGTGGGGCCACCCCTGCCGGTTTCAATGCCCCCTCCGCACCATTGTCGGTTTCTAATGTTCCCCGCTCATCCCGCCATTGTCAGTTTCTAACGCCTCTCTTTGGCATTGTCAGTTTGTAATGCCACCTCTGTTGGCCACTGTCGGTTTCTAATGTCCCCCCCTTCGGCCATTGTGAGTTTCTAATGCCCCACCACTCCCTAGGACCGGCCTGTACCATGAGTGCTGGCCGACATGTGCCAGTCCGGCCTCCAGGTGGGCTGCATCCTTCCCGATCTTGCTGGCCTCTAGGCCCAGACCTATGCCCTGGTCACCGGCTTGAGCCCCGCTGGCCCCGTCCACTTCCTGGACGCCTGGCTCTATGCCCGTGAAATTGGTGAGGGTGGTTTCCAGTACCCCCTGGACCACCCAGGGCGGTTTCAAGTATCCCAGAGACCACCAAGGGCAGTTTAAAGTGTCCCCAAGAACACCGAGGGCGGATTTGTGTCCTCGAGACCACCGAGAGTGGTTTCAAGTATCCCCACGAGCACTTTGGTGCATGGAGGGCAGTTTCAGGTATCCCCAAGACCACCTAGGGCGATTTCAAGGGTTCCCCATGACCCCCAAAAGCAGCTTCAAGTTTTCCCAGGACCATCCAGGGCGGTTTTTAAGTGTCCCCGAGACCGCTGAGGGCGGTTTCAAGTGTCCACACGAGCACCTTGGTGGATGGAGGGCGGTTTCCACTGTCCCCATGAGCATCCAGGGCAGTTTTGAGTGTCCCCCAAGACCCACAAGGGCAGTTTCAAGTATCCCTGGCACCACCGAGGGCAGATTCGAGCCCCCCCACCCCACCCGGTGTCCCTCCATTCATCTGTGGCAGTTTTCAGAACACTTTGACCCCTGTGAAACGTGAGCATTGCCTGCGGCCCCCGGGGCTGGCAGGTATGGTGGGAGCCACACAGGACCTGGAGGCAGTGGAGCAAGCACGACTTCGGTAACAGCTGGCCCTGTGCATGGGAGTACTCAGTGCAACACCCGGGAGTACTCGGTCCAGCACTGGCGGGGAGTATTTAGTCCAGCAACGTTCAGGAGGGGGTGGGGTTCCGGATTGGTGTGGGATGGGAGTACTCAGTCCAGCACCGGGGAGGGATGGGAGTACTCAGTGCAGCACCCGGGAGTACTCAGTCCAGCACCAGGGAGTACTGGTTGTAGCACCCTGGACTACTCAGTCCAGTATTGGTTGGGAGAGGTGGGTTTCAGGATTAGTGTGAAATGGGAGTACTCAGCCCAGCACTGGGGAGTACTCCACACAGCACGTGGGAGTACTAAGCACATCACCCAGAAGTACACGGTCCAGCACCCTGCCCCGCAGTCAGTGCTGACTGAGGCCTGTGCTCTGTTCTTTTAGCATGGTGGCCAGCTGGTCTCCCAGGACTCCCCGGTGAGTGCTCCTGGAACCGCCCCGTGCCTCAGTTTACCCCTGCCCCATGGCGAGTCTCCCCCACATTGAGGTCTTGGGAGGCTCAGACAACACCTACGCCCTGCCAGGCCTCGAACCTCGGCCTCACCGGGCCTGTGCATCCGGGCCAGGGAAGCCCGCACCCTGACCTAGGGCTCCTGGAGCAACACGGTGGAGTTTGGGGAGCAGAGGGCGGTTTCAACTGTCCCCAGGGAGGTTTCAGGTGTCCCCAGGAGTAGAGATTCTGGGTGGGGGGTGGTTTCAAGTGTCCCCAGGACCATTTTGGGCCTGTGGGTGGATGGAGGGCGGTTTCAAGTGTTCCCGGGGGAAGGGGTCTGGGGCGATTCGTTTCAAGTGTCTCCAGGGTGGGCAGGGGTCTGTGGTGGTTGGTTTCAAGTGTACCCAGGGCGGTTTCAAGTGTCCCAAGGGTGTTTTCTAGTATCCCAATGGGGAGGGGCTCTTGGGGGGGTGGTTTCAAGTGTAACCAGGACCACCTTGGGCCTGTGGGTGGATGGAGGGCGGTTTCAAGTGTCCCCGGGTTGGAGTGGTTCTGTAGGGGGCGGTTTTAAGCGTCGCCAAGGCAACCCTGGGCCTGTGGGTGGATGGAGGGCGGTTTCAAGTGTCCCCAAGGGGAGGGGGTCTGGGTGAGGGTCAGTTTCAAGTGTCCCATGATGGGGGCAGTTCTTTAGTGGGTGGTTTCAAGTGTCTCCAAGGCAACCCTCGGCGTGTGCATCGATGGAGGGCGGTATCCAGTGTCCCCACGAAAACCTTGGGCCTGTGAGTGGATGTAGGGCAGTTTTGAGTGTCCCCACGGCGGTTTCAAGTGTCCCCGGGGGAATGGGGATCTGGGTGGGGGGGTGGTTTCAAGTGTCCCCAAGACCATTCTGGGCCTGTGGGTGGATAGGTGGCGATTTCAAGTGTCCTCAGAGGCCTCACATGGGGGGGAGCCTTTGCAGGTGGAGTCGTGTGGGGAGGGCTGGGGCACGGAGCTGAGGGTCACGTGTCCCTCCCTCCCCACTTCATGTGACCCCTCCCCCTCCCATCCCTTCCTCCCCGAGTGTGTGCACACCCACACGGTCGGAGGTTTCAAGGGTCCCCGCCGGGCCAGCCATGCTGCACCTGCTGCTTCGGCAGCACTGGGGTCGCTGGGCCTGGGCTGGGGCTGTCAGAGGTGAGCAGGAATCTGAACCCGGGGCCCCCGGGGGGGGGGGGGAACGCAACGCATTGTGGGCCATGCGGGAGGCCGGGATTCGAGCCCACATCCACCCGTCCGTCCGTCTGCCCTGCAGGCTCCTGAGCGCCCGCGTTCCCTGTGTCAGCGACAAGTTGACTGGTGAAGATGGACAGACGGACGGACGGAGGGACAGAGGGACATGGGGGGCTGGGGGCTTGGGCGGTGACAGACAGACAGCGATGGGAATCGAGACACGGACAGACATGAAGACAGACGGACGGACAGACAGGGAGACAGGGAGATGGACGGACAGATGAACAGACAGACAGACAGACTGGGAGACAGATGGACAGACCTGGAGACAGACAAACAGGCATGGACAAGAGACAGGCAGACAGATGGACAAACAGACATGGAGACAGACAGACAGGGAGACGGACAGACAGACACACAGCAGACAGATGGACAGACAGACAGACAGGGACACAGATGAGCAGGACAGACAGACAGGTGGACAGGGAGACAGACAGACAGAACTGGAGACAGACAGATGACAAAAAGACACAGATGGACGGATGGACAGATGGACATCATGGAGACAGATAGACAAGAGAGGGAGACGGACAGACAGATGAGCACACAGTGAGACACACAGGGAGACAGACAGTCATGGACAGATGGACCTGGAGACAGACGGACAAACACACTGAGCAGATGGTCAGACAGACAGACGGAGAAACAGGGAGACAGACAGACGGACGGATGGATGGACAGATGGACAGATGAGCAGACGGGCAGACAGACCTGGAGACAGACGGACACATGGACAAATGGATGGACGGACAGACACAGAGGGAGACAGACGGACAGACAAAGAGATGGGCGGATGGACACACGGACAGCCGGAGAGCCGTGCACCTCCCCCTGTCCTCCGCTGGGAGGAGGAGGAGGAGGAGGAGGAGGAGGAGGAGGAGGAGGAGGAGGAGGAGGCGGAGCCATTGCCCGTGGTGGAGCTGAGCCTGCAGCCTGGGCCCTGATCATGGCGCCGCCGGGGTCACCCCAGCCTCCCCCCCGCATGCACACACGTACCCAGGGTTAGGGTACTGAGTCCTCCTGCGTGGGTGCTGGGTGCTCAGTCCTCCCCCGGCATCTCCACACAAGATGCTGGGTGCTCAGTCCCCCCTGGCGTCTCCACACAAGGTGCTGGATGCTCAGTCTTCCTTTGTTAGTGCTGGGTGCTCAGTCCTCCCCCGGTGTCTGCATACGAGGTGCTGGGTGCTCAGTCCTACCGTGCCTCCACACAAAGTGCTGGGTGCTCAGTCTTCTCATGTGGGTGCTGGGCAGTTAGTCCTGTGTCCCACACGAGGGCCTGGGTGCTCAGTCCTCCTCCCATGAATCCACAGGAGGCGCTGGGCGCTCAGTTCTCCTCCCGTTCCTCCACACGAGGTGCTGGGTGCTCAGTCCTCCTGTGTGTGTGCTAGGCGCTCAGTCCTCCTCCCGTGCCTCCGTGAGGGGTGCTGGGTGCTTGGAATAATTAGTACATGTTTTTGGAATAATTAGTACATGTTTAGGCTAGTCAAAGCCGAAGTCATAATAGCCCAATAGCTATGCCCTTATGGACACTTAAGATGATGCTAAGTGAAATGAGCTCCATGTTATGGAAACAAGTGGTATATCATTATTGTAATTATTTTCAACATGCGATATGAATCCGTACCCTTTTTATTTTCTCTCGTATTCCCTTCCTGTGGTTTTACCCCCACTATCACTGTATCTCATCTGAGCACCCTGGATACTGTATATACGTGTATTAGAGCTAGGGAAGAGAAAGTAAATATCAAAATCAATAGACAAAGGATAAAAATACAAACAACTCCAAACACAATACTCACAAAACCATTTGGTGTAAACCAACCATACAACTCGTGGGTGGAAGGGGAAGCAGGAGGGAAGAGGTAGGCATGTGGAGGGGAGGAGGAGTTAACATGTTGGACAAGAAATGTACTCACTGCATTATATATGAAATTGTAACCCCTCTGTACTTCAATTTGACAATAAAGGAGAAAAAAGACAATAAATGTTTTTGAAAGATTCTGAAACACCTAACATTTTTTAGAGTTATGACATATAATGCTTAAGATTCTCATGTTAAAAACTAACATTTAGAATCAACACTCTCTTTCTCTGGCAATAGGAAAACTACCAACACATACACTGTTTGTGAATAAAGGTAAACATTTCCCTCAAAGAACTGCTAATCACCATACATTTCCTTTCTTCATTCCTGTTATTTACTTCAGCCATTCTCTGGCCATAATCTGAGTGAAACCAGCCAAAAGGTACAGACACTGAGGCAGGTAGGGCTGGGAGGAGGAGGAGGAGGAGGAGGAGGAGGAGGAGGAGGAGGAGGAGGAGGAGGAGGAGGAGGAGGAGCCATGGCCCGTGGTGGAGCTGAGCCTGCAGCCTGGGCCCTGATCATGGCGCCGCCCGGGTCACCCCAGCCCCCCCCCCCCGCATGCACACACGTACCCAGGGTTAGGGTACTGAGTCCTCCTGCGTGGGTGCTGGGGTGCTCAGTCCTCCCCCGGCATCTCCACACAAGATGCTGGGTGCTCAGTCCCCCTGGCGTCTCCACACAAGGTGCTGGGTGCTCAGTCTTCCTTTGTTAGTGCTGGGTGCTCAGTCCTCCCCCGGTGTCTGCATACGAGGTGCTGGGTGCTCAGTCCTCCCGTGCCTCCACACAAAGTGCTGGGTGCTCAGTCTTCTCATGTGGGTGCTGGGCAGTTAGTCCTGTGTCCCACACGAGGGCCTGCATGCTCAGTCCTCCTCCCATGAATCCACAGGAGGCACTGGGCGCTCAGTTCTCCTCCCGTTCCTCCACACGAGGTGCTGGGTGCTCAGTCCTCCTGTGTGTGTGCTAGGCGCTCAGTCCTCCTCCCGTGCCTCCGTGAGGGGTGCTGGGTGCTTGGTCACTCTCTGGGCCGCAGGGCCTGACTCACTGTCTGTCGCTTCGGCTGCCCACAGGGGAAGGGAGAGACGGACAGACGGGTGGACACAGAGACAGGGAGGGAGACACACAGACAGGAACAGGCACTAACACAGACAGACAGACAGACGGGGTGACACAGACTGAGACAAACAGACAGACAGACGGTTAGACCGGCTGTGGGACAGTCAGGCAGCTAGAGAGACACAGACAGATGGACAGGGAGATAGACAGACAGGGAGACAGACAGACAGACAAGGAGACAGACGGATGGACGGACAGATGGAAAGACAGACAGGGAGACGGACAAATGGACAGACAGACATAGATGGACGGATGGACAGGGAGACTGACAGACGGACAGATGGACAGACAGATGGACGAAAAGACACAGATGGAAAGACAGAGACACAGACGGACGAACAGGGAGGACAGATGGACAAATAGGGAGACAGGGAGAGAGACAGATGGACAGACAGACGGACAGACAGACAGACGGACACACAGACGGACACACAAGCAGTGTGACAGACACAGAGACAGTCGGACGGCAGACAGACGGATGGACAGACAGACGGACAGATGGACGAACAGGGAGACAGATGGACAGACAGACATGCAGCGAGAGACAGATGGACAGACAGATGGGCAGACGGACAGACAGACAAGGAGACAGACGGATGGACGGACAGACAGGGACCAATGAACGTAGACAGATGGACGGACGCACAGAGCGACAGGCGCACAGGGTCCCAGGCCTGGGGACAGACAGACGGACAGACGGATGGGCAGGGAAACCGAGGCAGACAGACAGACGGGTGGACACAGGGACAACTGAGAGAGAGACGGACAGACGGACACACGGACAGGCAAGGGGCCTAGGGGAGGGCGGGGAGGAGGGGGACTGGGGCTCGAATCCCGGCCCGGCACCCAGCCACCCGGCACCCAGCTACTCAGCACCCAGCACCCATTACCCAGCCACCCAGGTTCTCAGCCCTCAGCACCCAGGTACTCAGCACCCCAACCCCCAGTACCCAGCCAGCACTCACCTACTCAGCACCCAGTACTGAGCACCCAGGTACTCAACCCTCAGTGCCCTCAGCACCCAGCGAACCAGTACCCAGCACCCAGCCACCCACTACCCAGCTACCCAGCAACCAGCCACCCACACAGCTACCCAGCTACCAAGTACCCAGCCACCCAGCACCTAACCCCCCAGCACCCAGTACCAACACCCAGCCAATCAGCATCCAGTCCCCAGCTACTCAGCACCCAGCCACCCAGCACCCAGTACCCAGCATCCCAGCCAGCCAGTACCCAGCTACCCAGTACCCAGCACCCAGCCACCCAGCACCCAGCTACTCAGCACCCAGATGCCAGCCTTCAGCATGCAGCTACTCAGCACCTAGCCCCCATTACCCATCATGCAACTACTAAGCACCCAACCAGTACCCAGCACCCAGCGACTCAGTACCTAGCCACCCAGCACCCAGTCCCCAGCACCCAGCTATTCACCACCCAGGTATCCAGCACCAAGTACCCAGCAACCCAGCACTCAGCTACTCAGCACCCAGTATCCAGTTATTTGGACCTCAGCATCCAGCTAGTCAGCACCCAGCCACCCAGCTACTCAACCCAGTACCTAGCACCCAGCCGCCAACCACCCAGCACCCAGTACCTAGTACCTAGCCAATCAGCGTCCAGTACCCAGCTACTCAGCACCCAGCCACTCAGCTACCCAGCTACCCAGCACCTAATCCAGCACCTAGTACCCAGCCAACCAGTACCCAGCACCAGGACACAACCACTCAGCACCCATCACCCAGTACCCAGCACCCAGCCAACCAGCCCCCAGCACCCAGCTACTCAGCACCCAGACACCCAGCACCCAGTACCCAGCTACTCAGCACCCAGCCACCCAGCTACCCAGCTATCCAGCACCTAATCCAGCACCTAGTACCCAGCCACCCAGCACCAGGACACAACCACTCAGCACCCATCACCCAGTACCCAGCACCCAGCCAACCAGCCCCCAGCACCCAGCTACTCAGCACCCAGACACCCAGCACCCAGTACCCAGCTACCCAGCACCCAGTACCCAGCACCCAGAACCCAGCCACCCAGCTAGCCAGCAGCCAGTACCCAGCTACTGAGCACCCAGTTCCCAGAACCCTGCTACTCAGACCCCAGGCACCTAGTACCTAGCACCCAGCACCCATCTAACCAGTACCCAGCACCCAACTACTCAGACCACACCATCCAGCTACTCAACACCCAGCTACCAAGCACCCAGTCACCCAGCACCCAACCACCCAGCACCCAGTACCTAGCACCCAGACACCCAGTAACCAGCCCCTAGCCACCCAGCACCCAGTACCCAGCACCCAGCTACCTAGTATTTAGCACTCAGCACCCAGAACCCCCAGCTTGCAAATTGCACACCCGTGTATCATTTTACCCTGTTTTGACTCCACTGCCTCTGTCCCGCCTGTCCGCTCTGCCCCACCCAGCCCCCCATCCATCGCCCGTCCTGCCCTGGCCTGAGCCTTCCAGTGCCCCAAGCAGAAACAACAGGAAACCGCCAGGGTGGGGCGGGGCTGGCCAAGGAAAGCAAAGATTTATCATTTCAACTTCACATCTGAGTAGTTCATTAAGAATGGGTAGCCATTTGACAGGCAGATACCAATGGGGAAGATTCCAGGAAGAAGAGACAGAGACAGGAACACAGGAAGAGAACAACTCTCTAGAAACCAGGAATTCCTGCTGCTGAATGCCATAAGCATTGTGAAAATTAAAAAGAAGCTGGGGTCAATTTGGGCTCCTTCCATAAGGCAGTGGAGAAGAGGTATTTAAGCATAAGACATACATTTTAGAAGTGTCCCAATGTACAGGGTGCTGGTGGCTCATGCCTGTCTGTCATCCTAGCTACTCAGAAGGCTGACCTTTGAGGATCATGGTTGAATGCCAGTGAAGACAAGAATGTCTGTTAAAGAGTCTCATCTCCAATTAACTACAAAAAAAACAAAAACAAAAACCTGGAAGAGGCACTGTGGCTCAAAGAGACAGAGGACTAGCCTTGAAAGGAAAGGAAGAAGGGCTGGGAATATGGCCTAGTGGTAGAGTGCTTGCCTTGTATACATGAAGCCATGGGTTCAATTCCTCACCACCACATATAGCAAAAAGCAAGAAGTGGAGCAATGGCTCAAGTGGTAGTGTACTAGCCTTGAGCAAAACAAAAACAAAAGCCTGGGACAGTGCTCAGGACCTGAGTCCAGGACTGGCAATGAAGGAAGGAAGGAAGGAAGGAAGGAAGGAAGGAAGGAAGGAAGGAAGGAAGGAAGGAAGGAAGGGAGAAAAGAAAGAGAGGAAGAAAGAAAGAGAGAAAGGAACATAGTGAGTGAACTCAGGGTCAGCACCTGCGTTCATGCCCCACAAACAATAACAACAACAAAGAATCCACAAAATGCTAGTTTTCCAATAAAAGATTAAAAATTTGTTAGAAATATGTTGCTAACTTATTAAAAAAAGACCCTAACACTTCAATTTTTAAATTTAGCTCAAATGAGCAAAGCATCAGGCAGAACTTCATATGGTCCTATTTAAAAGGATCACATTGGCACTGAACTACATTGAGCTCCTACATCATCATCAGTATAGAGAAAATGAGTCTAACCTTACATTTCTTGTTTTTCAGAAAATGGAAAATGCTGAACTCTCATATAATTATTACTTCTAAATAGGCATAATTAGTTGGTTGAGAGCAATCATGATAGACCTAGTAGTTTTCAATGTTATCAAAAGTTCTAAAGGCCATCTTTGATCAGGAATCTTATTTTAGAATAATCCTCACAGCTACCATGTGCCAGCAAAAAACTCAGCCTTATAATTAGAAAGACACCATCACCTCCACTTGGAGTAGCCAGCAGCCTCTCAATGTGTTTTCCTTTTTTTTTAAAAAAATATATATAATTACTTATTTATTGTCAAAGTGATATACAGAGGGGTCACAGATCCATACATTAAGCCATGTTTTCTTATACGCAAATTATGATTTCAATACATACCCGATCTAATATTCAGGATGTTTTAGGAATGAAATGAGATAATTAATGTAAGATCAATTACCAACAATTTTTAGAAAGCCGAGCTGTATGAAAGCTCACACCTCATTGTTGGATCCTCAGAATTCATAGCATCTAGGACCATGAAACTCATTGTGTTTTACATCACACTTCTCCATATACATATGGGACCATCATATTATATTTCATTGTCCTTTCAAGGGTTCTACTCATTTATTTTTTTAAAGAAAATCTCAATACCAAAATGTGCACTCTAGTTCTCTAATTCTCTAAGAATAATGTAGTTTGCTGCATACAAACTACTGTCATTATGTATTTCTAAGCCATGTACATTGAACATAACAAAATGTGTTAAAATTAAAACACATGATTTAGCCAGGCACCTGGGGCTCATACCGGTAAACCTGGATACTCAGCAAGCTGAGATGCAGAGGGTCAGGGTTCAAAGCCAGCCCATTCAGTAAAGTCCAAAAGACTCCATCTCCAATTAACCAGTGAAATGCTGGGCTAGATGTGTAAGTGGCAGAATACCAGCTGAGTGGGCATACATGCCAGGATGAAGCCTTGAATTCAAACCTTGTTACTACAGGTGGTGGGAGAGGAGAGGAGAGAAAAGGGGAGGACAGGGGAGAGGAGTGGAGGGGAGGAGAGGGGAAGGGAGGGGAGGACAGGAGAGGAGAGGAGAGGAGAGAGAGCACAATACATGGTTTAATAAGATTCTAATAGTTCAATACCTATTTTTGTAGCTTTAGACTGGTTTACAGAAGGAAAAGATATTTCACAAGTGAATGAACGATTATGGAAAGCAAATTGCTGTCTTCCACATAATAAACACATAAACAATCTTCCAAGTAATGTTTTACATCTACATAACTGATTAACTAGAAAATATGCCAAAATACTTGAATTAGGAAAAGCAGTTCATCACTTAAAATATTGTAATTTATCTTTACAATCAGTTTGTAAAAACAACAACAACAAAAACAAAAAAGTAGCTGCTAAGTGCCAGTGGCTCTCACCTGTAATCCTAACTTCTCAGAAGCTTATGAGCTGAGACTCACAGCTCAAATCCATCCAGGCAGGAAAGTCTATGAGACTCATCTCCAAATAACTACCAAAAAAAGCTGGAAGTGGACCTGTGGTTCAAATGATAGTCTGCTAGCCTTCAGCACAAGAACAGCACCCAAGCCCTGAGTTCAAGCCTCAGGACTGGCATAATGAACAATCATAAATAGACCCAACATATTCGACTAGCAATGTGGCTTAGCGGCAGAGTGCTCACCTAGCATGCATGAAGCCCTGGGTTCCATTCCTCCCCACCACATAAACAGAAAAAGGTGGAAGTAGTGCTGTGTGTGTGTGTGTGAATAAAAGCAGCTCAGGGACAGTGCTCAAGCCCTGAGTTCAAGCCTCAGAACTGGCAAAATAAAAACAACATTAAATTAAGTATATAACCCTCCTGGTAATACTAATGAGAAATCATTAGTCCAAGGCCCAGGACTGGCCAAAAAAAAAAAAAAGAACCTAAATGCTTACATACAGTACTTAGAAATTTTCTAAGCACTATCTGCTGTGTATCTGTTTTCTAATACTGTACAGTAATATGGTAATACTATCATGACATTATAGCTGATTAATATACTCTATGAAGTTTTTAGTAAGTGCCACCACAGTAACAGCAGCTAACTGAGTATTACCACAAGTAATTAAGACCATGAGTGACAGGTGGTTGAACTTCTCTTTGTGTTTAAAAAACAAAATGAGTTTTCACACAAAAGGAGAAGGGACGGACTCACGGGAGGGGCCCAGAGAAGGTGATATCTACCAACTTTTTCGAAGTGACTATGTAAGGAATTAAAAACATAGTCCTCTACTTTGAGAATTGTACTCAAGTCAAAAGTCCCTTCTGGTGGCCACCCATCTTGAAAGTGAGCCACTCAGAAGAGCAGAGAGTCACCCACTTTCGTTTCTTGATCTCTACACTATTATTGTGAGTAACTTCCTTCCAGTGGGCTAAAGTCAAGTCCACGGGAGTGGAAGGGACGTTGCCCATGCCTATCAGTCTCGTCAGTTGTGCAGTCCACAAAATAACAAGAGGTAAAACAATTCCAATAAAACAGAAGAAACAATACACACAGGCCTGATATTTAAAAGACTTACAAAATGGAGATCTCCTAAGCTGATCCGCTGGCTCCTGTGAAGAAGCAAAAGTAGCAGACCCAAGATCAAGGTGGGCAGGTTGAGCCTCCGTTAGGAGGCCCTCCTGGTCAGTTCCTGCCAAAAAGCGAACTGACTTGCACCATACAAGAAAGGCGAGGTTGGACGATCACGATGGGCACCCCACCACCTTGGGACCAAGAGAAGGAAGAAGAGGCAAGGGATTCTGGCACACAGGCCTGCCCCGCTCTCTGCTTGCAGCTCCATGCTTCTTGGTGTAGACCTGAGCGGTAATGAATGCCTTCCCAGGTTGGGGCACTACTGGGGGCCTAATCCTGTGGTCCTGTTGCATTCCCATTTCTCCCTTGATTTCTTTCCCCCAAAGTTTGTTGCTACCCAGGTCACCCAAGCTGCATGGTTGAGGGAACAGGATACTGGTGAGGACAGCAGCGGGAGGCACAAGTGCCAATGGACTGGCCAGAAAGCAGCGCTGGGCTCCTTAGCCACGAACACCACAAGAATATCACCCTTGACTTGAGAAAGTAGGACAGTCCCCTGAAACCCTTTAGCACCTTCCAAGCCACTGTGTACTGGGTGCGCTCGAATGTGCATATGTGTGCCCGTGCTTGCTTACATTCGTGTGTGTTTGTTCCTGATGCTGTACATGGGTGTGCTTACTAAGCCAAAGTCTGTGTATGTGTAAATAGGTATGTGGATGTAGATCCAGGAGGACCCGGCACAGTGTGTTATGAGTGAGCATGTGGAGGTGGCGGGAAGGGAGAAAGAGAAAGAGAGAGAGAGAGTCATCTCGCCTATGAGGAATTCTGTGTTCATGTGCGGTTGTATGAGTGTGTCATGTATGAGGTTGGACATAGGGAGTTCCAATTGTGTGCATGTTTACTTGCTTATTTGAAGTTCCCAGACACCAATCATTTGGCAAAGTCTCCCCTTTTGTGCTGTCCTCTGCACAAAGGTCTCCGGACTTGAGGCCCGGGATACCTAGCTGCCTTTGCTCTTGGAGATCTGCATGACAGTGACAATGACGCCTATGAATACTGTTGCTGGGTGCTAGTGTGCCTTGGTCGAGGCAGGGAAGGGTCAGATATCACTTTCCCTAGTGTCTTAGCAGAGCTTCCTGTAGGAGCCTTAAACATATGGCTGTGAGCCACGGGCACCAGGATTGCCAGCTCCTGCCTCTAGCCAGTGTAATCCTTGGCTGCTCAATAGCAGGAAGTAGCAGGCAGGGATCTGGGCCAGAGAGGCCAAGGCAAGCGGGAAGACAAGAGTTAAGCAGACACTAGCGCAGAAAGGAGATGCGAAGATTCGCTGACCTGCTAATCTTGTATCTCCCTTATGCTCTGAGCAAGAGAGATGAGGTTGATTGTGAGAGAGGTGGCGGATCCATACACCAGCCACTTCCAGGACTGGCAAGGGCAGAGGCGATGGGGAGCTGTGTCACACGGGTTCAACCAGGATGTGGGAAGATGGAGCAGGAGGGGAGGTGGAAAGTGTATTTGCCTAGGACCCTGGCCCAAGCCATTCCCAGCAGAATGGTCAGGGGAGGGATGTGCGGCTCTACACATCCTGTGCATCCCCGAAGGCCTGTGAGAACTAGTGAGAACTTACAGCAAACCCCCAAGGGGCCCTGTGCCCTTTTTGCTATGGCAACTCCAGTTGGAACACTGGCTCAAGTCAGCAGGAGGCGCCTAGTACCTGGCCATGTCACAGAGCTCCAAACCATATGGGCACTGCCCAGAGGCTTCCCAGCACCCCAGGTGCAAATGCACTGTTAGTGAGGCACCAAGAGGCCCTGCTGGCCTGTGAGCACCAACTGCCTACCTCTAAGCAGCCTCACTACCCCTCCCTTAAGGCTGTTCCTGTTGGAATGCAAATGAAAGCACACATCAACAAAGTGGGCAAGGAATGGAGAAACAAAACATCCGGCCACCCCCTGGAGGCTTTTCTGCATAGTGGGTCGCATATGTGCAGTCCTTCCTGCTCAGAAAAACACAGGGCTGCTGCCTAGCAAGCCAGGCAAGGTCTGCAGGTGGTCTTGGCCAAGGGGGCAGAGGCCGTTTCCAGACCAATCGGATGTCAGTCATAAAACCAGAAGGCAGGAAAGGAGTGCCGCTTCCCTCCTACCTTTGTCACAAACCTCCTGTGCACAGAAAAGGAGCAGAGGGGCTTGGGCACAGAGCAGGCAGACAACAGATTAGATAAATGGGGATTGGTGTTCACCAGAGGACTGAGAGATCCCAGGTGTGCAGAGGGTGAGAGCAGAGGGAGATTTGGAGAAGATAAGAAGGGCTAGGCCAGGGTGAGGCAGTTGTCATTTCCCCAGAAGAAGTGAAGAGGTGCATGGGGAGGTGTGCAGCCTGTGAACCTCAAGAGGAGGAGGGGGAAATTGGGAAGCAGAGGCAGAGGCAAAGAGGCAGTGACGCAGAGGCATGTGTGAGTTGAAAGCAGTCCAGAGCAGCAAGGCAGGGACAGGAGGGCTAGGAGAGAGAACTCGGAGGGAGTTATCAGCAAAGGAGGTATGTGTACAGGGGACAAGCCTCAGGAACTCAGCTGCAGATGGCAGGTGGTGGCTAGGAAGGCCAGGTTGGGCGCCCCACCACCCTGGGACCAAGTAGAAGGGAGAAGAGGCAAGGGATTCTGGGGCACAGACCTGCCCCATTCTCTGCGCGCAGCGCTGGGCTTTAGGGTGTAGACCTGAGGGGTAACGAATGCCATCCTTGGTTGGGGCACTACTGGGGCGTAATCATGTGGTCCTGTTACATTGACATTTCTGCCTTGATTGCTTTCCCGAAGAGTTTGTTGCTACCCAGGTCTCCGAAGCTGCATGGTTCAGGGAATGGGAGACTGGTGAGGACAGCAGGGGGAGGCCCAAGTGCCAATGGACTGTCCAGTAAGCAGCGCTGGGCTCCTTAGCCACGCCCACCACGAGAACAACACCCTGGACTTGAGCAAGTAGGACACAGTCCTCGAAAACCCCTTAGAACCTTCCAAGCCACTGTGTACTGGGTGCGCTCACGTGTGCGTTGTGTGCCCCTGCTTGCCTACATGCGTGTGTTCCTGATGCTGTACAAGAGTGTGCTTCCTAAGCCTAAGTCTGCCTATGTGCACATAGGTATGTGGATGTAGATCCAGGAGGACCCTGCACAGTGTGTTATAGTGAGCATGTGGGGGTGGCGGGGAGGAAGAGAGAGAAAGAGAGAGAGAGAGAGTCGGCTCGCCTGTGAGGAATTTTTTGTTCATGTGCGGTTGCAGGAGTGTCAGGTATGAGGTTGGACAGAGGGAGTTCAAAGTGTTTACACGTTACTTGTTTTTTGAAGTTCCCGGAAACCAATCATATGGCGAAGGCTCCCCTCTTGTGCTGTCTTCTACACAAAGGTCTCCGTACTTGATGCCACGCTGCCTCTGCTCTTGGAGATCTGCATGACAGTGATGATGCTGCCTATGAATATCATTGCTGGGTGCTAGTGTGCCTTGGTCACGGCAGGGAAGGGTCAGATATCCCTTTCCCTGGTGTCTTAGCAGAGCTTCCTGAAGGAGCCTAAAACATATGGCTGTGAGCCACGGGCACCAGGATTGCCAGCTCCTGCCTCTAGCCAGTATAATCCTTGGCTGCTCAATAGCAGGAAGTAGCAGGCAGGGATCTGGGCCAGAGAGGCCAAGGCAAGCGGGAAGATAAGAGTTAAGCAGACACTAGCACAGAAAGGAGATGCCCAGATTCGCTGACCTGCTAAACTTGTATCTCCCTTATTCTCTGAGCAAGAGAGATGAGGTTGATTGTGAGAGAGGTGGCGGATCCATACACCAGCCACTTCCAGGACTGGAAAGGGCAGAGGCGGTGGGGAGCTGTGTCACACGGGTTCAACCAGGATGTGGGAAGATGGAGCAGGAGGGGAGGTGGAAAGTGTATTTGCCTAGGACCCTGGCCCAAGCCGTTCCCAGCAGAATGGTCAGGGGAGGGATGTGTGGCTCTACACATCCTGTGCATCCCCGAAGGCCTGTGAGAATTAGTGAGAACTTACAGCAAACCCCCAAGGGGCCCTGTGCCCTTTTTGCTATGGCAAATCCAGTTGGAACACTGGCTCAAGTCAGCAGGAGGCGCCTAGTACCTGGCCATGTCACAGAGCTCCAAACCATATGGGCACTGCCCAGAGGCTTCCCAGCACCCCAGGTGCAAATGCACTGTTAGTGAGGCACCAGGAGGCCCTGCTGGCCTGTGAGCACCAACTGCCTAACTCTAAGCAGCCTCACTACCCCTCCCTTAAGGCTGTTCCTGTTGGAATGCAAATGAAGGCACACATCAACAATGTGGGCAAGGAATGGAGAAACAAAACATCCGGCCATCCCCTGGAGGCTTTACTGCATAGTGGTTCGCATATGTGCAGTCCTTCCTGCTCAGAAAAACACAGGGCTGCTGCCTAGCAAGCCAGGAAAGGTCTTCAGGTGGTCTTGGCCAAGGGGGCAGAGGCCGTTTCCAGACCAATCGGATGTCAGTCATAAAACCAGAAGGCAGGAAAGGAGTGCCGCTTCCCTCCTACCTTTGTCACAAACCTCCTGTGCACAGAAAAGGAGCAGAGGGGCTTGGGCACAGAGCAGGCAGACAACAGATTAGATAAATGGGGATTGGTGTTCACCAGAGGACTGAGAGATCCCAGGTGTGCAGAGGGTGAGAGCAGAGGGAGATTTGGAGAAGATAAGAAGGGCTAGGCCAGGGTGAGGCAGTTTTAATTCCGCAGAAGAAGTGAAGAGGTGCATGGGGAGGTGTGCAGCCTGTGAACCTCAAGAGGAGGAGGGGGAAATTGGGAAGCAGAGGCAGAGGCAAAGAGGCAGTGACGCAGAGGCATGTGTGAGTTGAAAGCAGTCCAGAGCAGCAAGGCAGGGACATGAGGGCTAGGAGAGAGAACTCGAGGGAGTTATCAGCAATGGAGGTATGTGTGCAGGGGACAAGCCTCAGGAACTCAGCTGCAGATGGCAGGTGGTGGCTAGGAAGGCCAGGTTGGGCGCCCCACCACCCTGGGACCAAGTAGAAGGGAGAAGAGGCAAGGGATTCTGGGGCACAGGCCTGCCCCATTCTCTGCGCGCAGCGCTGGGCTTTAGGGTGTAGACCTGAGGGGTAACGAATGCCATCCTTGGTTGGGGCACTACTGGGGCGTAATCATGTGGTCCTGTTACATTGACATTTCTGCCTTGATTGCTTTCCCGAAGAGTTTGTTGCTACCCAGGTCTCCGAAGCTTCATGGTTCAGGGAATGGGAGACTGGTGAGGACAGCAAGGGGAGGCCCAAGTGCCAATGGACTGTCCACTAAGCATCGCTGGGTTCCTTAGCCACGCCCACCACGAGAACAACACCCTGGACTTGAGCAAGTAGGACACAGTCCTCGAAAACCCCTTAGCACCTTCCAAGCCACTGTGTACTGGGTGCGCTCACGTGTGCGTGTGTGTGCCCCTGCTTGCCTACATGCGTGTGTTCCTGATGCTGTACAAGAGTGTGCTTCCTAAGCCTAAGTCTGCCTATGTGCACATAGGTATGTGGATGTAGATCCAGGAGGACCTTGCACAGTGTGTTATAGTGAGCATGTGGGGGTGGCGGGGAGGAAGAGAGAGAAAGAGAGAGAGAGAGAGGCGGCTCGCCTGTGAGGAATTTTTTGTTCATGTGCGGTTGCAGGAGTGTGTCAGGTATGAGGTTGGACAGAGGGAGTTCAAAGTGTTTACACGTTACTTGTTTTTTGAAGTTCCCGGAAACCAATCATATGGCGAAGGCTCCCCTCTTGTGCTGTCCTCTACACAAAGGTCTCCGTACTTGATGCCAAGCTGCCTCTGCTCTTGGAGATCTGCATGACAGTGATGATGCTGCCTATGAATATCATTGCTGGATGCTAGTGTGCCTTGGTCACGGCAGGGAAGGGTCAGATATCCCTTTCCCTGGTGTCTTAGCAGAGCTTCCTGAAGGAGCCTAAAACATATGGCTGTGAGCCACGGGCACCAGGATTGCCAGCTCCTGCCTCTAGCCAGTATAATCCTTGGCTGCTCAATAGCAGGAAGTAGCAGGCAGGGATCTGGGCCAGAGAGGCCAAGGCAAGCGGGAAGACAAGAGTTAAGCAGACACTAGCGCAGAAAGGAGATGCCCAGATTCGCTGACCTGCTAATCTTGTATCTCCCTTATGCTCTGAGCAAGAGAGATGAGGTTGATTGTGAGAGAGGTGGCGGATCCATACACCAGCCACTTCCAGGACTGGCAAGGGCAGAGGCGGTGGGGAGCTGTGTCACACGGGTTCAACCAGGATGTGGGAAGATGGAGCAGGAGGGGAGGTGGAAAGTGTATTTGCCTAGGACCCTGGCCCAAGCCGTTCCCAGCAGAATGGTCAGGGGAGGGATGTGCGGCTCTACACATCCTGTGCATCCCCGAAGGCCTGTGAGAACTAGTGAGAACTTACAGCAAACCCCCAAGGGGCCTTCTGCCCTTTTTGCTATGGCAACTCCAGTTGGAACACTGGCTCAAGTCAGCAGGAGGCGCCTAGTACCTGGCCATGTCACAGAGCTCCAAAACATATGGGCACTGCCCAGAGGCTTTCCAGCACCCCAGGTGCAAATGCACTGTTAGTGAGGCACCAGGAGGCCCTGCTGGCCTGTGAGCACCAACTGCCTACCTCTAAGCAGCCTCACTACCCCTCCCTTAAGGCTGTTCCTGTTGGAATGCAAATGAAAGCACACATCAACAAAGTGGGCAAGGAATGGAGAAACAAAACATCCGGCCACCCCCTGGAGGCTTTTCTGCATAGTGGGTCGCATATGTGCAGTCCTTCGTGCTCTGAAAAACACAGGGCTGCTGCCTAGCAAGCCAGGCAAGGTCTTCAGGTGGTCTTGGCCAAGGGGGCAGAGGGCGTTTCCAGACCAATCGGATGTCAGTCATAAAACCAGAAGGCAGGAAAGGAGTGCCGCTTCCCTCCTACCTTTGTCACAAACCTCCTGTGCACAGAAAAGGAGCAGAGGGGCTTGGGCACAGAGCAGGCAGACAACAGATTAGATAAATGAGGATTGGTGTTCACCAGAGGACTGAGAGATCCCAGGTGTGCAGAGGGTGAGAGCAGAGGGAGATTTGGAGAAGATAAGAAGGGCTAGGCCAGGGTGAGGCAGTTGTAATTTCCCCAGAAGAAGTGAAGAGGTGCATGGGGAGGTGTGCAGCCTGTGAACCTCAAGAGGAGGAGGGGGAAATTGGGAAGCAGAGGCAGAGGCAAAGAGGCAGTGACGCAGAGGCATGTGTGAGTTGAAAGCAGTCCAGAGCAGCAAGGCAGGGACAGGAGGGCTAGGAGAGAGAACTCGGAGGGAGTTATCAGCAAAGGAGGTATGTGTACAGGGGACAAGCCTCAGGAACTCAGCTGCAGATGGCAGGTGGTGGCTAGGAAGGCCAGGTTGGGCGCCCCACCACCCTGGGACCAAGTAGAAGGGAGAAGAGGCAAGGGATTCTGGGGCACAGACCTGCCCCATTCTCTGCGCGCAGCGCTGGGCTTTAGGGTGTAGACCTGAGGGGTAACGAATGCCATCCTTGGTTGGGGCACTACTGGGGCGTAATCATGTGGTCCTGTTACATTGACATTTCTGCCTTGATTGCTTTCCCGAAGAGTTTGTTGCTACCCAGGTCTCCGAAGCTGCATGGTTCAGGGAATGGGAGACTGGTGAGGACAGCAGGGGGAGGCCCAAGTGCCAATGGACTGTCCAGTAAGCAGCGCTGGGCTCCTTAGCCACGCCCACCACGAGAACAACACCCTGGACTTGAGCAAGTAGGACACAGTCCTCGAAAACCCCTTAGAACCTTCCAAGCCACTGTGTACTGGGTGCGCTCACGTGTGCGTTGTGTGCCCCTGCTTGCCTACATGCGTGTGTTCCTGATGCTGTACAAGAGTGTGCTTCCTAAGCCTAAGTCTGCCTATGTGCACATAGGTATGTGGATGTAGATCCAGGAGGACCCTGCACAGTGTGTTATAGTGAGCATGTGGGGGTGGCGGGGAGGAAGAGAGAGAAAGAGAGAGAGAGAGAGTCGGCTCGCCTGTGAGGAATTTGTTGTTCATGTGCGGTTGCAGGAGTGTCAGGTATGAGGTTGGACAGAGGGAGTTCAAAGTGTTTACACGTTACTTGTTTTTTGAAGTTCCCGGAAACCAATCATATGGCGAAGGCTCCCCTCTTGTGCTGTCTTCTACACAAAGGTCTCCGTACTTGATGCCACGCTGCCTCTGCTCTTGGAGATCTGCATGACAGTGATGATGCTGCCTATGAATATCATTGCTGGGTGCTAGTGTGCCTTGGTCACGGCAGGGAAGGGTCAGATATCCCTTTCCCTGGTGTCTTAGCAGAGCTTCCTGAAGGAGCCTAAAACATATGGCTGTGAGCCACGGGCACCAGGATTGCCAGCTCCTGCCTCTAGCCAGTATAATCCTTGGCTGCTCAATAGCAGGAAGTAGCAGGCAGGGATCTGGGCCAGAGAGGCCAAGGCAAGCGGGAAGATAAGAGTTAAGCAGACCCTAGCACAGAAAGGAGATGCCCAGATTCGCTGACCTGCTAAACTTGTATCTCCCTTATTCTCTGAGCAAGAGAGATGAGGTTGATTGTGAGAGAGGTGGCGGATCCATACACCAGCCACTTCCAGGACTGGAAAGGGCAGAGGCGGTGGGGAGCTGTGTCACACGGGTTCAACCAGGATGTGGGAAGATGGAGCAGGAGGGGAGGTGGAAAGTGTATTTGCCTAGGACCCTGGCCCAAGCCGTTCCCAGCAGAATGGTCAGGGGAGGGATGTGTGGCTCTACACATCCTGTGCATCCCCGAAGGCCTGTGAGAATTAGTGAGAACTTACAGCAAACCCCCAAGGGGCCCTGTGCCCTTTTTGCTATGGCAAATCCAGTTGGAACACTGGCTCAAGTCAGCAGGAGGCGCCTAGTACCTGGCCATGTCACAGAGCTCCAAACCATATGGGCACTGCCCAGAGGCTTCCCAGCACCCCAGGTGCAAATGCACTGTTAGTGAGGCACCAGGAGGCCCTGCTGGCCTGTGAGCACCAACTGCCTAACTCTAAGCAGCCTCACTACCCCTCCCTTAAGGCTGTTCCTGTTGGAATGCAAATGAAGGCACACATCAACAATGTGGGCAAGGAATGGAGAAACAAAACATCCGGCCATCCCCTGGAGGCTTTACTGCATAGTGGTTCGCATATGTGCAGTCCTTCCTGCTCAGAAAAACACAGGGCTGCTGCCTAGCAAGCCAGGAAAGGTCTTCAGGTGG
This sequence comes from Perognathus longimembris pacificus, assembly GCF_023159225.1. Classification (NCBI taxonomy): domain Eukaryota; kingdom Metazoa; phylum Chordata; class Mammalia; order Rodentia; family Heteromyidae; genus Perognathus; species Perognathus longimembris. Next base: position 22,758 of record NW_025959704.1, read on the forward strand.
TCTTGGCCAAGGGGGCAGAGGCCGTTTCCAGACCAATCGGATGTCAGTCATAAAACCAGAAGGCAGGAAAGGAGTGCCGCTTCCCTCCTACCTTTGTCACAAACCTCCTGTGCACAGAAAAGGAGCAGAGGGGCTTGGGCACAGAGCAGGCAGACAACAGATTAGATAAATGGGGATTGGTGTTCACCAGAGGACTGAGAGATCCCAGGTGTGCAGAGGGTGAGAGCAGAGGGAGATTTGGAGAAGATAAGAAGGGCTAGGCCAGGGTGAGGCAGTTTTAATTCCGCAGAAGAAGTGAAGAGGTGCATGGGGAGGTGTGCAGCCTGTGAACCTCAAGAGGAGGAGGGGGAAATTGGGAAGCAGAGGCAGAGGCAAAGAGGCAGTGACGCAGAGGCATGTGTGAGTTGAAAGCAGTCCAGAGCAGCAAGGCAGGGACATGAGGGCTAGGAGAGAGAACTCGAGGGAGTTATCAGCAATGGAGGTATGTGTGCAGGGGACAAGCCTCAGGAACTCAGCTGCAGATGGCAGGTGGTGGCTAGGAAGGCCAGGTTGGGCGCCCCACCACCCTGGGACCAAGTAGAAGGGAGAAGAGGCAAGGGATTCTGGGGCACAGGCCTGCCCCATTCTCTGCGCGCAGCGCTGGGCTTTAGGGTGTAGACCTGAGGGGTAACGAATGCCATCCTTGGTTGGGGCACTACTGGGGCGTAATCATGTGGTCCTGTTACATTGACATTTCTGCCTTGATTGCTTTCCCGAAGAGTTTGTTGCTACCCAGGTCTCCGAAGCTTCATGGTTCAGGGAATGGGAGACTGGTGAGGACAGCAAGGGGAGGCCCAAGTGCCAATGGACTGTCCACTAAGCATCGCTGGGTTCCTTAGCCACGCCCACCACGAGAACAACACCCTGGACTTGAGCAAGTAGGACACAGTCCTCGAAAACCCCTTAGCACCTTCCAAGCCACTGTGTACTGGGTGCGCTCACGTGTGCGTGTGTGTGCCCCTGCTTGCCTACATGCGTGTGTTCCTGATGCTGTACAAGAGTGTGCTTCCTAAGCCTAAGTCTGCCTATGTGCACATAGGTATGTGGATGTAGATCCAGGAGGACCTTGCACAGTGTGTTATAGTGAGCATGTGGGGGTGGCGGGGAGGAAGAGAGAGAAAGAGAGAGAGAGAGAGGCGGCTCGCCTGTGAGGAATTTTTTGTTCATGTGCGGTTGCAGGAGTGTGTCAGGTATGAGGTTGGACAGAGGGAGTTCAAAGTGTTTACACGTTACTTGTTTTTTGAAGTTCCCGGAAACCAATCATATGGCGAAGGCTCCCCTCTTGTGCTGTCCTCTACACAAAGGTCTCCGTACTTGATGCCAAGCTGCCTCTGCTCTTGGAGATCTGCATGACAGTGATGATGCTGCCTATGAATATCATTGCTGGATGCTAGTGTGCCTTGGTCACGGCAGGGAAGGGTCAGATATCCCTTTCCCTGGTGTCTTAGCAGAGCTTCCTGAAGGAGCCTAAAACATATGGCTGTGAGCCACGGGCACCAGGATTGCCAGCTCCTGCCTCTAGCCAGTATAATCCTTGGCTGCTCAATAGCAGGAAGTAGCAGGCAGGGATCTGGGCCAGAGAGGCCAAGGCAAGCGGGAAGACAAGAGTTAAGCAGACACTAGCGCAGAAAGGAGATGCCCAGATTCGCTGACCTGCTAATCTTGTATCTCCCTTATGCTCTGAGCAAGAGAGATGAGGTTGATTGTGAGAGAGGTGGCGGATCCATACACCAGCCACTTCCAGGACTGGCAAGGGCAGAGGCGGTGGGGAGCTGTGTCACACGGGTTCAACCAGGATGTGGGAAGATGGAGCAGGAGGGGAGGTGGAAAGTGTATTTGCCTAGGACCCTGGCCCAAGCCGTTCCCAGCAGAATGGTCAGGGGAGGGATGTGCGGCTCTACACATCCTGTGCATCCCCGAAGGCCTGTGAGAACTAGTGAGAACTTACAGCAAACCCCCAAGGGGCCTTCTGCCCTTTTTGCTATGGCAACTCCAGTTGGAACACTGGCTCAAGTAAGCAGGAGGCGCCTAGTACCTGGCCATGTCACAGAGCTCCAAAACATATGGGCACTGCCCAGAGGCTTTCCAGCACCCCAGGTGCAAATGCACTGTTAGTGAGGCACCAGGAGGCCCTGCTGGCCTGTGAGCACCAACTGCCTACCTCTAAGCAGCCTCACTACCCCTCCCTTAAGGCTGTTCCTGTTGGAATGCAAATGAAAGCACACATCAACAAAGTGGGCAAGGAATGGAGAAACAAAACATCCGGCCACCCCCTGGAGGCTTTTCTGCATAGTGGGTCGCATATGTGCAGTCCTTCGTGCTCTGAAAAACACAGGGCTGCTGCCTAGCAAGCCAGGCAAGGTCTTCAGGTGGTCTTGGCCAAGGGGGCAGAGGCCGTTTCCAGACCAATCGGATGTCAGTCATAAAACCAGAAGGCAGGAAAGGAGTGCCGCTTCCCTCCTACCTTTGTCACAAACCTCCTGTGCACAGAAAAGGAGCAGAGGGGCTTGGGCACAGAGCAGGCAGACAACAGATTAGATAAATGAGGATTGGTGTTCACCAGAGGACTGAGAGATCCCAGGTGTGCAGAGGGTGAGAGCAGAGGGAGATTTGGAGAAGATAAGAAGGGCTAGGCCAGGGTGAGGCAGTTGTAATTTCCCCAGAAGAAGTGAAGAGGTGCATGGGGAGGTGTGCAGCCTGTGAACCTCAAGAGGAGGAGGGGGAAATTGGGAAGCAGAGGCAGAGGCAAAGAGGCAGTGACGCAGAGGCATGTGTGAGTTGAAAGCAGTCCAGAGCAGCAAGGCAGGGACAGGAGGGCTAGGAGAGAGAACTCGGAGGGAGTTATCAGCAAAGGAGGTATGTGTGCAGGGGACAAGCCTCAGGAACTCAGCTGCAGATGGCAGGTGGTGGCTAGGAAGGCCAGGTTGGGCGCCCCACCACCCTGGGACCAAGTAGAAGGGAGAAGAGGCAAGGGATTCTGGGGCACAGGCCTGCCCCATTCTCTGCGCGCAGCGCTGGGCTTTAGGGTGTAGACCTGAGGGGTAACGAATGCCATCCTTGGTTGGGGCACTACTGGGGCGTAATCATGTGGTCCTGTTACATTGACATTTCTGCCTTGATTGCTTTTCCGAAGAGTTTGTTGCTACCCAGGTCTCCGAAGCTGCATGGTTCAGGGAATGGGAGACTGGTGAGGACAGCAGGGGGAGGCCCAAGTGCCAATGGACTGTCCAGTAAGCAGCGCTGGGCTCCTTAGCCCCGCCAACCACAAGAACAACACCCTGGACTTGAGCAAGTAGGACACAGTCCTCGAAAACCCCTTAGCAACTTCCAAGCCACTGTGTACTGGGTGCGCTCACGTGTGCGTGTGTGTGCCACTGCTTTCCTACATGCGTGTGTTCCTGATGCTGTACAAGAGTGTGCTTCCTAAGCCTACGTCTGCATATGTGCAAATAGGTATGTGGATGTAGATCCAGGAGGACCCGGCACAGTGTGTTATAGTGAGCATGTGGGGGTGGCGGGGAGGAAGAGAGAGAAAGAGAGAGAGAGAGAGAGTCGGCTCGCCTGTGAGGAATTTTTTGTTCATGTGCGGTTGCATGAGTGTCAGGTATGAGGTTGGACAGAGGGAGTTCAAAGTGTTTACACGTTACTTGTTTTTTCAAGTTCCCGGAAACCAATCATATGGCGAAGGCTCCCCTCTTGTGCTGTCTTCTACACAAAGGTCTCCGTACTTGATGCCACGCTGCCTCTGCTCTTGGAGATCTGCATGACAGTGATGATGCTGCCTATGAATATCATTGCTGGGTGCTAGTGTGCCTTGGTCACGGCAGGGAAGGGTCAGATATCCCTTTCCCTGGTGTCTTAGCAGAGCTTCCTGAAGGAGCCTAAAACACATGGCTGTGAGCCACGGGCACCAGGATTGCCAGCTCCTGCCTCTAGCCAGTATAATCCTTGGCTGCTCAATAGCAGGAAGTAGCAGGCAGGGATCTGGGCCAGAGAGGCCAAGGCAAGCGGGAAGATAAGAGTTAAGCAGACACTAGCACAGAAAGGAGATGCCCAGATTCGCTGACCTGCTAAACTTGTATCTCCCTTATTCTCTGAGCAAGAGAGATGAGGTTGATTGTGAGAGAGGTGGCGGATCCATACACCAGCCACTTCCAGGACTGGCAAGGGCAGAGGCGGTGGGGAGCTGTGTCACACGGGTTCAACCAGGATGTGGGAAGATGGAGCAGGAGGGGAGGTGGAAAGTGTATTTGCCTAGGACCCTGGCCCAAGCCGTTCCCAGCAGAATGGTCAGGGGAGGGATGTGTGGCTCTACACAACCTGTGCATCCCCGAAGGCCTGTGAGAATTAGTGAGAACTTACAGCAAACCCCCAAGGGGCCCCGTGCCCTTTTTGCTATGGCAAATCCAGTTGGAACACTGGCTCAAGTCAGCAGGAGGCGCCTAGTACCTGGCCATGTCACAGAGCTCCAAACCATATGGGCACTGCCCAGAGGCTTCCCAGCACCCCAGGTGCAAATGCACTGTTAGTGAGGCACCAGGAGGCCCTGCTGGCCTGTGAGCACCAACTGCCTAACTCTAAGCAGCCTCACTACCCCTCCCTTAAGGCTGTTCCTGTTGGAATGCAAATGAAAGCACACATCAACAATGTGGGCAAGGAATGGAGAAACAAAACATCCGGCCACCCCCTGGAGGCTTTACTGCATAGTGGTTCGCATATGTGCAGTCCTTCCTGCTCAGAAAAACACAGGGCTGCTGCCTAGCAAGCCAGGCAAGGTCTTCAGGTGGTCTTGGCCAAGGGGGCAGAGGCCGTTTCCAGACCAATCGGATGTCAGTCATAAAACCAGAAGGCAGGAAAGGAGTGCCGCTTCCCTCCTACCTTTGTCACAAACCTCCTGTGCACAGAAAAGGAGCAGAGGGGCTTGGGCACAGAGCAGGCAGACAACAGATTAGATAAATGGGGATTGGTGTTCACCAGAGGACTGAGAGATCCCAGGTGTGCAGAGGGTGAGAGCAGAGGGAGATTTGGAGAAGATAAGAAGGGCTAGGCCAGGGTGAGGCAGTTGTAATTCCCCAGAAGAAGTGAAGAGGTGCATGGGGAGGTGTGCAGCCTGTGAACCTCAAGAGGAGGAGGGGGAAATTGGGAAGCAGAGGCAGAGGCAAAGAGGCAGTGACGCAGAGGCATGTGTGAGTTGAAAGCAGTCCAGAGCAGCAAGGCAGGGACAGGCGGGCTAGGAGAGAGAACTCGGAGGGAGTTATCAGCAAAGGAGGTATGTGTGCAGGGGACAAGCCTCAGGAACTCAGCTGCAGATGGCAGGTGGTGGCTAGGAAGGCCAGGTTGGGCGCCCCACCACCCTGGGACCAAGTAGAAGGGAGAAGAGGCAAGGGATTCTGGGGCACAGGCCTGCCCCATTCTCTGCGCGCAGCGCTGGGCTTTAGGGTGTAGACCTGAGGGGTAACGAATGCCATCCTTGGTTGGGGCACTACTGGGGCGTAATCATGTGGTCCTGTTACATTGACATTTCTGCCTTGATTGCTTTCCCGAAGAGTTTGTTGCTACCCAGGTCTCCGAAGCTTCATGGTTCAGGGAATGGGAGACTGGTGAGGACAGCAAGGGGAGGCCCAAGTGCCAATGGACCTGTCCAGTAAGCATCGCTGGGTTCCTTAGCCACGCCCACCACGAGAACAACACCCTGGACTTGAGCAAGTAGGACACAGTCCTCGAAAACCCCTTAGCACCTTCCAAGCCACTGTGTACTGGGTGCGCTCACGTGTGCGTGTGTGTGCCCCTGCTTGCCTACATGCGTGTGTTCCTGATGCTGTACAAGAGTGTGCTTCCTAAGCCTAAGTCTGCATATGTGCACATAGGTATGTGGATGTAGATCCAGGAGGACCCTGCACAGTGTGTTATAGTGAGCATGTGGGGGTGGCGGGGAGGAAGAGAGAGAAAGAGAGAGAGAGAGAGGCGGCTCGCCTGTGAGGAATTTTTTGTTCATGTGCGGTTGCAGGAGTGTGTCAGGTATGAGGTTGGACAGAGGGAGTTCAAAGTGTTTACACGTTACTTGTTTTTTGAAGTTCCCGGAAACCAATCATATGGCGAAGGCTCCCCTCTTGTGCTGTCCTCTACACAAAGGTCTCCGTACTTGATGCCAAGCTGCCTCTGCTCTTGGAGATCTGCATGACAGTGATGATGCTGCCTATGAATATCATTTGTGGATGCTAGTGTGCCTTGGTCACGGCAGGGAAGGGTCAGATATCCCTTTCCCTGGTGTCTTAGCAGAGCTTCCTGAAGGAGCCTAAAACATATGGCTGTGAGCCACGGGCACCAGGATTGCCAGCTCCTGCCTCTAGCCAGTATAATCCTTGGCTGCTCAATAGCAGGAAGTAGCAGGCAGGGATCTGGGCCAGAGAGGCCAAGGCAAGCGGGAAGACAAGAGTTAAGCAGACACTAGCGCAGAAAGGAGATGCCCAGATTCGCTGACCTGCTAATCTTGTATCTCCCTTATGCTCTGAGCAAGAGAGATGAGGTTGATTGTGAGAGAGGTGGCGGATCCATACACCAGCCACTTCCAGGACTGGCAAGGGCAGAGGCGGTGGGGAGCTGTGTCACACGGGTTCAACCAGGATGTGGGAAGATGGAGCAGGAGGGGAGGTGGAAAGTGTATTTGCCTAGGACCCTGGCCCAAGCCGTTCCCAGCAGAATGGTCAGGGGAGGGATGTGCGGCTCTACACATCCTGTGCATCCCCGAAGGCCTGTGAGAACTAGTGAGAACTTACAGCAAACCCCCAAGGGGCCTTCTGCCCTTTTTGCTATGGCAACTCCAGTTGGAACACTGGCTCAAGTCAGCAGGAGGCGCCAAGTACCTGGCCATGTCACAGAGCTCCAAAACATATGGGCACTGCCCAGAGGCTTTCCAGCACCCCAGGTGCAAATGCACTGTTAGTGAGGCACCAGGAGGCCCTGCTGGCCTGTGAGCACCAACTGCCTACCTCTAAGCAGCCTCACTACCCCTCCCTTAAGGCTGTTCCTGTTGGAATGCAAATGAAAGCACACATCAACAAAGTGGGCAAGGAATGGAGAAACAAAACATCCGGCCACCCCCTGGAGGCTTTTCTGCATAGTGGGTCGCATATGTGCAGTCCTTCGTGCTCAGAAAAACACAGGGCTGCTGCCTAGCAAGCCAGGCAAGGTCTTCAGGTGGTCTTGGCCAAGGGGGCAGAGGCCGTTTCCAGACCAATCGGATGTCAGTCATAAAACCAGAAGGCAGGAAAGGAGTGCCGCTTCCCTCCTACCTTTGTCACAAACCTCCTGTGCACAGAAAAGGAGCAGAGGGGCTTGGGCACAGAGCAGGCAGACAACAGATTAGATAAATGGGGATTGGTGTTCACCAGAGGACTGAGAGATCCCAGGTGTGCAGAGGGTGAGAGCAGAGGGAGATTTGGAGAAGATAAGAAGGGCTAGGCCAGGGTGAGGCAGTTGTCATTTCCCCAGAAGAAGTGTAGAGGTGCATGGGGAGGTGTGCAGCCTGTGAACCTCAAGAGGAGGAGGGGGAAATTGGGAAGCAGAGGCAGAGGCAAAGAGGCAGTGACGCAGAGGCATGTGTGAGTTGAAAGCAGTCCAGAGCAGCAAGGCAGGGACAGGAGGGCTAGGAGAGAGAACTCGGAGGGAGTTATCAGCAAAGGAGGTATGTGTGCAGGGGACAAGCCTCAGGAACTCAGCTGCAGATGGCAGGTGGTGGCTAGGAAGGCCAGGTTGGGCGCCCCACCACCCTGGGACCAAGTAGAAGGGAGAAGAGGCAAGGGATTCTGGGGCACAGGCCTGCCCCATTCTCTGCGCGCAGCGCTGGGCTTTAGGGTGTAGACCTGAGGGGTAACGAATGCCATCCTTGGTTGGGGCACTACTGGGGCGTAATCATGTGGTCCTGTTACATTGACATTTCTGCCTTGATTGCTTCCCCGAAGAGTTTGTTGCTACCCAGGTCTCCGAAGCTGCATGGTTCAGGGAATGGGAGACTGGTGAGGACAGCAGGGGGAGGCCCAAGTGCCAATGGATTGTCCAGTAAGCAGCGCTGGGCTCCTTAGCCACGCCCACCACGAGAACAACACCCTGGACTTGAGCAAGTAGGACACAGTCCTCGAAAACCCCTTAGCACCTTCCAAGCCACTGTGTACTGGGTGCGCTCACGTGTGCGTGTGTGTGCCCCTGCTTGCCTACATGCGTGTGTTCCTGATGCTGTACAAGAGTGTGCTTCCTAAGCCTAAGTCTGCATATGTGCAAATAGGTATGTGGATGTAGATCCAGGAGGACCCGGCACAGTGTGTTATAGTGAGGATGTGGGGGTGGCGGGGAGGAAGAGAGAGAAAGAGAGAGAGAGAGAGTCGGTTCGCCTGTGAGGAATTTTGTGTTCATGTGCGGTTGCAGGAGTGTGTCAGGTATGAGGTTGGACAGAGGGAGTTCAAAGTGTTTACACGTTACTTGTTTTTTGAAGTTCCCGGAAACCAATCATATGGCGAAGGCTCCCCTCTTGTGCTGTCCGCTACACAAAGGTCTCCGTACTTGATGCCAAGCTGCCTCTGCTCTTGGAGATCTACATGACAGTGCTGATGCTGCCTATGAATATCATTGCTGGGTGCTAGTGTGCCTTGGTCACGGCAGGGAAGGGTCAGATATCCCTTTCCCTGGTGTCTTAGCAGAGCTTCCTGAAGGAGCCTAAAACATATCGCTGTGAGCCACGGGCACCAGGATTGCCAGCTCCTGCCTCTAGCCAGTATAATCCTTGGCTGCTCAATAGCAGGAAGTAGCAGGCAGGGATCTGGGCCAGAGAGGCCAAGGCAAGCGGGAAGACAAGAGTTAAGCAGACACTAGCGCAGAAAGGAGATGCCCAGATTCGCTGACCTGCTAACTTGTTTCTCCCTTATGCTCTGAGCAAGAGAGACGAGGTTGATTGTGAGAGAGGTGGCGGATCCATACACCAGCCACTTCCAGGACTGGCAAGGGCAGAGGCGGTGGGGAGCTGTGTCACACGGGTTCAACCAGGATGTGGGAAGATGGAGCAGGAGGGGAGGTGGAAAGTGTATTTGCCTAGGACCCTGGCCCAAGCCGTTCCCAGCAGAATGGTCAGGGGAGGGATGTGCGGCTCTACACATCCTGTGCATCCCCGAAGGCCTGTGAGAACTAGTGAGAACTTACAGCAAACCCCCAAGGGGCCCTGTGCCCTTTTTGCTATGGCAACTCCAGTTGGAACACTGGCTCAAGTCAGCAGGAGGTGCCTAGTACCTGGCCATGTCACAGAGCTCCAAACCATATGGGCACTGCCCAGAGGCTTCCCAGCACCCCAGGTGCAAATGCACTGTTAGTGAGGCACCAGGAGGCCCTGCTGGCCTGTGAGCACCAACTGCCTACCTCTAAGCAGCCTCACTACCCCTCCCTTAAGGCTGTTCCTGTTGGAATGCAAATGAAAGCACACATCAACAAAGTGGGCAAGGAATGGAGAAACAAAACATCCGGCCACCCCCTGGAGGCTTTTCTGCATAGTGGGTCGCATATGTGCAGTCCTTCCTGCTCCGAAAAAACACAGGGCTGCTGCCTAGCAAGCCAGGCAAGGTCTTCAGGTGGTCTTGGCCAAGGGGGCAGAGGCCGTTTCCAGACCAATCGGATGTCAGTCATAAAACCAGAAGGCAGGAAAGGAGTGCCGCTTCCCTCCTACCTTTGTCACAAACCTCCTGTGCACAGAAAAGGAGCAGAGGGGCTTGGGCACAGAGCAGGCAGACAACAGATTAGATAAATGGGGATTGGTGTTCACCAGAGGACTGAGAGATCCCAGGTGTGCAGAGGGTGAGAGCAGAGGGAGATTTGGAGAAGATAAGAAGGGCTAGGCCAGGGTGAGGCAGTTGTCATTTCCCCAGAAGAAGTGAAGAGGTGCATGGGGAGGTGTGCAGCCTGTGAACCTCAAGAGGAGGAGGGGGAAATTGGGAAGCAGAGGCAGAGGCAAAGAGGCAGTGACGCAGAGGCATGTGTGAGTTGAAAGCAGTCCAGAGCAGCAAGGCAGGGACAGGAGGGCTAGGAGAGAGAACTCGGAGGGAGTTATCAGCAAAGGAGGTATGTGTGCAGGGGACAAGCCTCAGGAACTCAGCTGCAGATGGCAGGTGGTGGCTAGGAAGGCCAGGTTGGGCGCCCCACCACCCTGGGACCAAGTAGAAGGGAGAAGAGGCAAGGGATTCTGGGGCACAGGCCTGCCCCATTCTCTGCGCGCAGCGCTGGGCTTTAGGGTGTAGACCTGAGGGGTAACGAATGCCATCCTTGGTTGGGGCACTACTGGGGCGTAATCATGTGGTCCTGTTACATTGACATTTCTGCCTTGATTGCTTTCCCGAAGAGTTTGTTGCTACCCAGGTCTCCGAAGCTGCATGGTTCAGGGAATGGGAGACTGGTGAGGACAGCAGGGGGAGGCCCAAGTGCCAATGGACTGTCCAGTAAGCAGCGCTGGGCTCCTTAGCCACGCCCACCACGAGAACAACACCCTGGACTTGAGCAAGTAGGACACAGTCCTCGAAAACCCCTTAGCACCTTCCAAGCCACTGTGTACTGGGTGCGCTCACGTGTGCGTGTGTGTGCCCCTGCTTGCCTACATGCGTGCGTTCCTGATGCTGTACAAGAGTGTGCTTCCTAAGCCTAAGTCTGCATATGTGCAAATAGGTATGTGGATGTAGATCCAGGAGGACCCGGCACAGTGTGTTATAGTGAGCATGTGGGGGTGGCGGGGAGGAAGAGAGAGAAAGAGAGAGAGAGAGAGTCGGCTCGCCTGTGAGGAATTTTTTGTTCATGTGCGGTTGCAGGAGTGTGTCAGGTATGAGGTTGGACAGAGGGAGTTCAAAGTGTTTACACGTTACTTGTTTTTTTGAAGTTCCCGGAAACCAATCATATGGCGAAGGCTCCCCTCTTGTGCTGTCCGCTACACAAAGGTCTCCGTACTTGATGCCAAGCTGCCTCTGCTCTTGGAGATCTGCATGGCAGTGATGATGCTGCCTATGAATATCATTGCTGGGTGCTAGTGTGTCTTGGTCACGGCAGGGAAGGGTCAGATATCCCTTTCCCTGGTGTCTTAGCAGGGCTTCCTGAAGGAGCCTAAAACATATGGCTGTGAGCCACGGGCACCAAGATTGCCAGCTCCTGCCTCTAGCCAGTATAATCCTTGGCTGCTCAATAGCAGGAAGTAGCAGGCAGGGATCTGGGCCAGAGAGGCCAAGGCAAGCGCGAAGACAAGAGTTAAGCAGACACTAGCGCAGAAAGGAGATGCCCAGATTCGCTGACCTGCTAACCTTGTATCTCCCTTATGCTCTGAGCAAGAGAGACGAGGTTGATTGTGAGAGAGGTGGCGGATCCATACACCAGCCAATTCCAGGACTGGCAAGGGCAGAGGCGGTGGGGAGCTGTGTCACACGGGTTCAACCAGGATGTGGGAAGATGGAGCAGGAGGGGAGGTGGAAAGTGTATTTGCCTAGGACCCTGGCCCAAGCCGTTCCCAGCAGAATGGTCAGGGGAGGGATGTGCGGCTCTACACATCCTGTGCATCCCCGAAGGCCTGGGAGAACTAGTGAGAACTTACAGCAAACCCCCAAGGGGCCCTGTGCCCTTTTTGCTATGGCAACTCCAGTTGGAACACTGGCTCAAGTCAGCAGGAGGCGCCTAGTACCTGGCCATGTCACAGAGCTCCAAACCATATGGGCACTGCCCAGAGGCTTCCCAGCACCCCAGGTGCAAATGCACTATTAGTGAGGCACCAGGAGGCCCTGCTGGCCTGTGAGCACCAACTGCCTACCTCTAAGCAGCCTCACTACCCCTCCCTTAAGGCTGTTCCTGTTGCAATGCAAATGAAAGCACACATCAACAAAGTGGGCAAGGAATGGAGAAACAAAACATCCGGCCACCCCCTGGAGGCTTTTCTGCATAGTGGGTCGCATATGTGCAGTCCTTCCTGCTCAGAAAAACACAGGGCTGCTGCCTAGCAAGCCAGTCAAGGTCTTCAGGTGGTCTTGGCCAAGGGGGCAGAGGCCGTTTCCAGACCAATCGGATGTCAGTCATAAAACCAGAAGGCAGGAAAGGAGTGCCGCTTCCCTCCTACCTTTGTCACAAACCTCCTGTGCACAGAAAAGGAGCAGAGGGGCTTGGGCACAGAGCAGGCAGACAACAGATTAGATAAATGGGGATTGGTGTTCACCAGAGGACTGAGAGATCCCAGGTGTGCAGAGGGTGAGAGCAGAGGGAGATTTGGAGAAGATAAGAAGGGCTAGGCCAGGGTGAGGCAGTTGTCATTTCCCCAGAAGAAGTGAAGAGGTGCATGGGAGGTGTGCAGCCTGTGAACCTCAAGAGGAGGAGGGGGAAATTGGGAAGCAGAGGCAGAGGCAAAGAGGCAGTGACGCAGAGGCATGTGTGAGTTGAAAGCAGTCCAGAGCAGCAAGGCAGGGACAGGAGGGCTAGGAGAGAGAACTCGGAGGGAGTTATCAGCAAAGGAGGTATGTGTGCAGGGGACAAGCCTCAGGAACTCAGCTGCAGATGGCAGGTGGTGGCTAGGAAGGCCAGGTTGGGCGCCCCACCACCTGGGACCAAGTAGAAGGGAGAAGAGGCAAGGGATTCTGGGGCACAGGCCTGCCCATTCTCTGCGCGCAGCGTTGGGCTTTAGGGTGTAGACCTGAGGGGTAACGAATGCCATCCTTGGTTGGGGCACTACTGGGGCATAATCATGTGGTCCTGTTACATTGACATTTCTGCCTTGATTGCTTTCCCGAAGAGTTTGTTGCTACCCAGGTCTCCGAAGCTGCATGGTTCAGGGAATGGGAGACTGGTGAGGACAGCAGGGGGAGGCCCAAGTGCCAATGGACTGTCCAGTAAGCAGCGCTGGGCTCCTTAGCCACGCCCACCACGAGAACAACACCCTGGACTTGAGCAAGTAGGACACAGTCCTCGAAAACCCCTTAGCACCTTCCAAGCCACTGTGTACTGGGTGCGCTCACGTGTGCGTGTGTGTGCCCCTGCTTGCCTACATGCGTGTGTTCCTGATGTTGTACAAGAGTGTGCTTCCTAAGCCTAAGTCTGCATATGTGCAAATAGGTATGTGGATGTAGATCCAGAGGACCCGGCACAGTGTGTTATAGTGAGCATGTGGGGGTGGCGGGGAGGAAGAGAGAGAAAGAGAGAGAGAGAGAGTCGGCTCGCCTGTGAGGAATTTTTTGTTCATGTGCGGTTGCAGGAGTGTGTCAGGTATGAGGTTGGACAGAGGGAGTTCAAAGTGTTTACACGTTACTTGTTTTTTGAAGTTCCGGGAAACCAATCATATGGCGAAGGCTCCCCTCTTGTGCTGTCCGCTACACAAAGGTCTCCGTACTTGATGCAAGCTGCCTCTGCTCTTGGAGATCTGCATGACAGTGATGATGCTGCCTATGAATATCATTGCTGGGTGCTAGTGTGCCTTGGTCACGGCAGGGAAGGGTCAGATATCCCTTTCCCTGGTGTCTTAGCAGAGCTTCCTGAAGGAGCCTAAAACATATGGCTGTGAGCCACGGGCACCAGGATTGCCAGCTCCTGCCTCTAGCCAGTATAATCCTTGGCTGCTCAATAGCAGGAAGTAGCAGGCAGGGATCTGGGCCAGAGAGGCCAAGGCAAGCGGGAAGACAAGAGTTAAGCAGACACTAGCGCAGAAAGGAGATGCCCAGATTCGCTGACCTGCTAACCTTGTATCTCCCTTATGCTCTGAGCAAGAGAGATGAGGTTGATTGTGAGAGAGGTGGCAGATCCATACACCAGCCACTTCCAGGACTGGCAAGGGCAGAGGCGGTGGGAGCTGTGTCACACGGGTTCAACCAGGATGTGGGAAGATGGAGCAGGAGGGGAGGTGGAAAGTGTATTTGCCTAGGACCCTGGCCCAAGCCGTTCCCAGCAGAATGGTCAGGGGAGGGATGTGCGGCTCTACACATCCTGTGCATCCCCGAAGGCCTGTGAGAACTAGTGAGAACTTACAGCAAACCCCCAAGGGGCCCTGTGCCCTTTTTGCTATGGCAACTCCAGTTGGAACACTGGCTCAAGTCAGCAGGAGGCGCCTAGTACCTGGCCATGTCACAGAGCTCCAAACCATATGGGCACTGCCCAGAGGCTTCCCAGCACCCCAGGTGGAAATGCACTGTTAGTGAGGCACCAGGAGGCCCTGCTGGCCTGTGAGAACCAACTGCCTACCTCTAAGCAGCCTCACTACCCCTCCCTTAAGGCTGTTCTGTTGGAATGCAAATGAAAGCACACATCAACAAAGTGGGCAAGGAATGGAGAAACAAAACATCGGCCACCCCCTGGAGGCTTTTCTGCATAGTGGGTCGCATATGTGCAGTCCTTCTGCTCAGAAAAACACAGGGCTGCTGCCTAGCAAGCCAGGCAAGGTCTTCAGGTCGTCTTGGCCAAGGGGCAGAGGCCGTTTCCAGACCAATCGGATGTCAGTCATAAAACCAGAAGGCAGGAAAGGAGTGCCGCTTCCCTCCTACCTTTGTCACAAACCTCCTGTGCACAGAAAAGGAGCAGAGGGGCTTGGCACAGAGCAGGCAGACAACAGATTAGATAAATGGGGATTGGTGTTCACCAGAGGACTGAGAGATCCCAGGTGTGCAGAGGGTGAGAGCAGAGGGAGATTTGGAGAAGATAAGAAGGGCTAGGCCAGGGTGAGGCAGTTGTCATTTCCCCAGAAGAAGTGAAGAGGTGCATGGGGAGGTGTGCAGCCTGTGAACCTCAAGAGGAGGAGGGGGAAATTGGGAAACAGAGGCAGAGGCAAAGAGGCAGTGACGCAGAGGCATGTGTGAGTTGAAAGCAGTCCAGAGCAGCAAGGCAGGGACAGGAGGGCTAGGAGAGAGAACTCGGAGGGAGTTATCAGCAAAGGAGGTATGTGTGCAGGGGAAAAGCCTCAGGAACTCAGCTGCAGATGGCAGGTGGTGGCTAGGAAGGCCAGGTTGGGCGCCCCACCACCCTGGGACCAAGTAGAAGGGAGAAGAGGCAAGGGATTCTGGGGCACAGGCCTGCCCCATTCTCTGCGCGCAGCGCTGGGCTTTAGGGTGTAGACCTGAGGGGTAACGAATGCCATCCTTGGTTGGGCACTACTGGGGCGTAATCATGTGGTCCTGTTACATTGACATTTCTGCCTTGATTGCTTTCCCGAAGAGTTTGTTGCTACCCAGGTCTCCGAAGCTGCATGGTTCAGGGAATGGGAGACTGGTGAGGACAGCAGGGGGAGGCCTAAGTGCCAATGGACCTGTCCAGTAAGCAGCGCTAGGCTCCTTAGCCACGCCCACCACGAGAACAACACCTGGACTTGAGCAAGTAGGACACAGTCCTCGAAAACCCCTCAGCACCTTCCAAGCCACTGTGTACTGGGTGCACTCACTTGTGCGTGTGTGTGCCCTGCTTGCCTACATGCGTGTGTTCCTGATGCTGTACAAGAGTGTGCTTCCTAAGCCTAAGTCTGCATATGTGCAAATAGGTATGTGGATGTAGATCCAGGAGGACCGGCACAGTGTGTTATAGTGAGCATGTGGGGGTGGCGGGGAGGAAGAGAGAGAAAGAGAGAGAGAGAGAGTCGGCTCGCCTGTGAGGAATTTTTTGGTCATGTGCGGTTGCAGGAGTGTGTCAGGTATGAGGTTGGACAGAGGGAGTTCAAAGTGTTTACACGTTACTTGTTTTTTGAAGTTCCCGGAAACCAATCATATGGCGAAGGCTCCCTCTTGTGCTGTCCTCTACACAAAGGTCTCCGTACTTGATGCCAAGCTGCCTCTGCTCTTGGAGATCTGCATGACAGTGATGATGCTGCCTATGAATATCATTGCTGGATGCTAGTGTGCCTTGGTCACGGCAGGGAAGGGTCAGATATCCCTTTCCCTGGTGTCTTAGCAGAGCTTCCTGAAGGAGCCTAAAACATATGGCTGTGAGCCACGGGCACCAGGATTGCCAGCTCCTGCCTCTAGCCAGTATAATCCTTGGCTGCTCAATAGCAGGAAGTAGCAGGCAGGGATCTGGGCCAGAGAGGCCAAGGCAAGCGGGAAGACAAGAGTTAAGCAGACACTAGCGCAGAAAGGAGATGCCCAGATTCGCTGACCTGCTAATCTTGTATCTCCCTTATGCTCTGAGCAAGAGAGATGAGGTTGATTGTGAGAGAGGTGGCGGATCCATACACCAGCCACTTCCAGGACTGGCAAGGGCAGAGGCGGTGGGGAGCTGTGTCACACGGGTTCAACCAGGATGTGGGAAGATGGAGCAGGAGGGGAGGTGGAAAGTGTATTTGCCTAGGACCCTGGCCCAAGCCGTTCCCAGCAGAATGGTCAGGGGAGGGATGTGCGGCTCTACACATCCTGTGCATCCCGAAGGCCTGTGAGAACTAGTGAGAACTTACAGCAAACCCCAAGGGGCCTTCTGCCCTTTTTGCTATGGCAACTCCAGTTGGAACACTGGCTCAAGTAAGCAGGAGGCGCCTAGTACCTGGCCATGTCACAGAGCTCCAAAACATATGGGCACTGCCCAGAGGCTTTCCAGCACCCCAGGTGCAAATGCACTGTTAGTGAGGCACCAGGAGGCCCTGCTGGCCTGTGAGCACCAACTGCCTACCTCTAAGCAGCCTCACTAACCCTCCCTTAAGGCTGTTCCTGTTGGAATGCAAATGAAAGCACACATCAACAAAGTGGGCAAGGAATGGAGAAACAAAACATCCGGCCACCCCCTGGAGGCTTTTCTGCATAGTGGGTCGCATATGTGCAGTCCTTCGTGCTCTGAAAAACACAGGGCTGCTGCCTAGCAAGCCAGGCAAGGTCTTCAGGTGGTCTTGGCCAAGGGGGCAGAGGCCGTTTCCAGACCAATCGGATGTCAGTCATAAAACCAGAAGGCAGGAAAGGAGTGCCGCTTCCCTCCTACCTTTGTCACAAACCTCCTGTGCACAGAAAAGGAGCAGAGGGGCTTGGGCACAGAGCAGGCAGGACAACAGATTAGATAAATGAGGATTGGTGTTCACCAGAGGACTGAGAGATCCCAGGTGTGCAGAGGGTGAGAGCAGAGGGAGATTTGGAGAAGATAAGAAGGGCTAGGCCAGGGTGAGGCAGTTGTAAATTTCCCCAGAAGAAGTGAAGAGGTGCATGGGGAGGTGTGCAGCCTGTGAACCTCAAGAGGAGGAGGGGGAAATTGGGAAGCAGAGGCAGAGGCAAAGAGGCAGTGACGCAGAGGCATGTGTGAGTTGAAAGCAGTCCAGAGCAGCAAGGCAGGGACAGGAGGGCTAGGAGAGAGAACTCGGAGGGAGTTATCAGCAAAGGAGGTATGTGTGCAGGGGACAAGCCCTCAGGAACTCAGCTGCAGATGGCAGGTGGTGGCTAGGAAGGCCAGGTTGGGCGCCCCACCACCCTGGGACCAAGTAGAAGGGAGAAGAGGCAAGGGATTCTGGGGCACAGGCCTGCCCCATTCTCTGCGCGCAGCGCTGGGCTTTAGGGTGTAGACCTGAGGGGTAACGAATGCCATCCTTGGTTGGGGCACTACTGGGGCGTAATCATGTGGTCCTGTTACATTGACATTTCTGCCTTGATTGCTTTTCCGAAGAGTTTGTTGCTACCCAGGTCTCCGAAGCTGCATGGTTCAGGGAATGGGAGACTGGTGAGGACAGCAGGGGGAGGCCCAAGTGCCAATGGACTGTCCAGTAAGCAGCGCTGGGCTCCTTAGCCCCGCCAACCACAAGAACAACACCCTGGACTTGAGCAAGTAGGACACAGTCCTCGAAAACCCCTTAGCAACTTCCAAGCCACTGTGTACTGGGTGCGCTCACGTGTGCGTGTGTGTGCCACTGCTTTCCTACATGCGTGTGTTCCTGATGCTGTACAAGAGTGTGCTTCCTAAGCCTACGTCTGCATATGTGCAAATAGGTATGTGGATGTAGATCCAGGAGGACCCGGCACAGTGTGTTATAGTGAGCATGTGGGGGGTGGCGGGGAGGAAGAGAGAGAAAGAGAGAGAGAGAGAGTCGC
>NW_025959705.1:0-40507 GCF_023159225.1 Perognathus longimembris pacificus
AAATAGGTATGTGGATGTAGATCCAGGAGGACCCGGCACAGTGTGTTATAGTGAGCATGTGGGGGTGGCGGGGAGGAAGAGAGAGAAAGAGAGAGAGAGAGTCGGCTCGCCTGTGAGGAATTTTTTGTTCATGTGCGGTTGCATGAGTGTGTCAGGTATGAGGTTGGACAGAGGGAGTTCAAAGTGTTTACACGTTACTTGTTTTTTGAAGTTCCCGGAAACCAATCATATGGCGAAGGCTCCCCTCTTGTGCTGTCCGCTACACAAAGGTCTCCGTACTTGATGCCAAGCTGCCTCTGCTCTTGGAGATCTGCATGACAGTGATGATGCTGCCTATGAATATCATTGCTGGGTGCTAGTGTGCCTTGGTCACGGCAGGGAAGGGTCAGATATCCCTTTCCCTGGTGTCTTAGCAGAGCTTCCTGAAGGAGCCTAAAAACCTATGTCTGTGAGCCACGGGCACCAGGATTGCCAGCTCCTGCCTCTAGCCAGTATAATCCTTGGCTGCTCAATAGCAGGAAGTAGCAGGCAGGGATCTGGGCCAGAGAGGCCAAGGCACGCGGGAAGACAAGAGTTAAGCAGACACTAGAGCAGAAAGGAAATGCCCAGATTCGCTGACCTGCTAACCTTGTATCTCCCTTATGCTCTGAGCAAGAGAGATGAGGTTGATTGTGAGAGAGGTGGCGGATCCATACACCAGCCACTTCCAGGACTGGCAAGGGCAGAGGCAGTGGGGAGCTGTGTCACACGGGTTCAACCAGGATGTGGGAAGATGGAGCAGGAGGGGAGGTGGAAAGTGTATTTGCCTAGGACCCTGGCCCAAGCCGTTCCAGCAGAATGGTCAGGGGAGGGATGTGCGGCTCTACACATCCTGTGCATCCCCGAAGGCCTGTGAGAACTAGTGAGAACTTACAGCAAACCCCCAAGGGGCCCTGTGCCCTTTTTGCTATGGCAACTCCAGTTGGAACACTGGCTCAAGTCAGCAGGAGGCGCCTAGTACCTGGCCATGTCACAGAGCTCCAAACCATATGGGCACTGCCCAGAGGCTTCCCAGCACCCCAGGTGCAAATGCACTGTTAGTGAGGCACCAGGAGGCCCTGCTGGCCTGTGAGCACCAACTGCCTACCTCTAAGCAGCCTCACTACCCCTCCCTTAAGGCTGTTGCTGTTGGAATGCAAATGAAAGCACACATCAACAAAGTGGGCAAGGAATGGAGAAACAAAACATCCGGCCACCCCCTGGAGGCTTTTCTGCATAGTGGGTCGCATATGTGCAGTCCTTCCTGCTCAGAAAAACACAGGGCTGCTGCCTAGCAAGCCAGGCAAGGTCTTCAGGTGGTCTTGGCCAAGGGGGCAGAGGCCGTTTCCAGACCAATCGGATGTCAGTCATAAAACCAGAAGGCAGGAAAGGAGTGCCGCTTCCCTCCTACCTTTGTCACAAACCTCCTGTGCACAGAAAAGGAGCAGAGGGGCTTGGGCACAGAGCAGGCAGACAACAGATTAGATAAATGGGGATTGGTGTTCACCAGAGGACTGAGAGATCCCAGGTGTGCAGAGGGTGAGAGCAGAGGGAGATTTGGAGAAGATAAGAAGGGCTAGGCCAGGGTGAGGCAGTTGTAATTTCCCCAGAAGAAGTGAAGAGGTGCATGGGGAGGTGTGCAGCCTGTGAACCTCAAGAGGAGGAGGGGGAAATTGGGAAGCAGAGGCAGAGGCAAAGAGGCAGTGACGCAGAGGCATGTGTGAGTCGAAAGCAGTCCAGAGCAGCAAGGCAGGGACAGGAGGGCTAGGAGAGAGAACTCGGAGGGAGTTATCAGCAAAGGAGGTATGTGTGCAGGGGACACGCCTCAGGAACTCACCTGCAGATGGCAGGTGGTGGCTAGGAAGGCCAGGTTGGGCGCCCCACCACCCTGGGACCAAGTAGAAGGGAGAAGAGGCAAGGGATTCTGGGGCACAGGCCTGCCCCATTCTCTGCGCGCAGCGCTGGGCTTTAGGGTGTAGACCTGAGGGGTAACGAATGCCATCCTTGGTTGGGGCACTACTGGGGCGTAATCATGTGGTCCTGTTACATTGACATTTCTGCCTTGATTGCTTTCCCGAAGAGTTTGTTGCTACCCAGGTCTCCGAAGCTGCATGGTTCAGGGAATGGGAGACTGGTGAGGACAGCAGGGGGAGGCCCAAGTGCCAATGGACTGTCCCAGTAAGCAGCGCTGGGCTCCTTAGCCACGCCCACCACGAGAACAAAACCCTGGACTTGTGCAAGTAGGACACAGTCCTCGAAAACCCCTTAGCACCTTCCAAGCCACTGTGTACTGTGTGCGCTCACGTGTGCGTGTGTGTGCCCCTACTTGCCTACATGCGTGCGTTCCTGATGCTGTACAGGAGTGTGCTTCCTAAGCCTAAGTCTGCATATGTGCAAATAGGTATGTGGATGTAGATCCAGGAGGACCCGGCACAGTGTGTTATAGTGAGCATGTGGGGGTGGCGGGGAGGAAGAGAGAGAAAGAGAGAGAGAGAGAGTCGGCTCGCCTGTGAGGAATTTTTTGTTCATGTGCGGTTGCATGAGTGTGTCAGGTATGAGGTTGGACAGAGGGAGTTCAAAGTGTTTACACGTTACTTGTTTTTTGAAGTTCCCGGAAACCAATCATATGGCGAAGGCTCCCCTCTTGTGCTGTCCGCTACACAAAGGTCTCCGTACTTGATGCCAAGCTGCCTCTGCTCTTGGAGATCTGCATGACAGTGATGATGCTGCCTATGAATATCATTGCTGGGTGCTAGTGTGCCTTGGTCACGGCAGGGAAGGGTCAGATATCCCTTTCCCTGGTGTCTTAGCAGAGCTTCCTGAAGGAGCCTAAAACCTATGTCTGTGAGCCACGGGCACCAGGATTGCCAGCTCCTGCCTCTAGCCAGTATAATCCTTGGCTGCTCAATAGCAGGAAGTAGCAGGCAGGGATCTGGGCCAGAGAGGCCAAGGCACGCGGGAAGACAAGAGTTAAGCAGACACTAGAGCAGAAAGGAAATGCCCAGATTCGCTGACCTGCTAACCTTGTATCTCCCTTATGCTCTGAGCAAGAGAGATGAGGTTGATTGTGAGAGAGGTGGCGGATCCATACACCAGCCACTTCCAGGACTGGCAAGGGCAGAGGCAGTGGGGAGCTGTGTCACACGGGTTCAACCAGGATGTGGGAAGATGGAGCAGGAGGGGAGGTGAAAGTGTATTTGCCTAGGACCCTGGCCCAAGCCGTTCCCAGCAGATGGTCAGGGGAGGGATGTGCGGCTCTACACATCCTGTGCATCCCCGAAGGCCTGTGAGAACTAGTGAGAACTTACAGCAAACCCCCAAGGGGCCCTGTGCCCTTTTTGCTATGGCAACTCCAGTTGGAACACTGGCTCAAGTCAGCAGGAGGCGCCTAGTACCTGGCCATGTCACAGAGCTCCAAACCATATGGGCACTGCCCAGAGGCTTCCCAGCACCCCAGGTGCAAATGCACTGTTAGTGAGGCACCAGGAGGCCCTGCTGGCCTGTGAGCACCAACTGCCTACCTCTAAGCAGCCTCACTAACCCCCTCCCTTAAGGCTGTTGCTGTTGGAATGCAAATGAAAGCACACATCAACAAAGTGGGCAAGGAATGGAGAAACAAAACATCCGGCCACCCCCTGGAGGCTTTTCTGCATAGTGGGTCGCATATGTGCAGTCCTTCCTGCTCAGAAAAACACAGGGCTGCTGCCTAGCAAGCCAGGCAAGGTCTTCAGGTGGTCTTGGCCAAGGGGGCAGAGGCCGTTTCCAGACCAATCGGATGTCAGTCATAAAACCAGAAGGCAGGAAAGGAGTGCCGCTTCCCTCTACCTTTGTCACAAACCTCCTGTGCACAGAAAAGGAGCAGAGGGGCTTGGGCACAGAGCAGGCAGACAACAGATTAGATAAATGGGGATTGGTGTTCACCAGAGGACTGAGAGATCCCAGGTGTGCAGAGGGTGAGAGCAGAGGGAGATTTGGAGAAGATAAGAAGGGCTAGGCCAGGGTGAGGCAGTTGTAATTTCCCCAGAAGAAGTGAAGAGGTGCATGGGGAGGTGTGCAGCCTGTGAACCTCAAGAGGAGGAGGGGGAAATTGGGAAGCAGAGGCAGAGGCAAAGAGGCAGTGACGCAGAGGCATGTGTGAGTCGAAAGCAGTCCAGAGCAGCAAGGCAGGGACAGGAGGGCTAGGAGAGAGAACTCGGAGGGAGTTATCAGCAAAGGAGGTATGTGTGCAGGGGACACGCCTCAGGAACTCACCTGCAGATGGCAGGTGGTGGCTAGGACGGCCAGGTTGGGCGCCCCACCACCCTGGGACCAAGTAGAAGGGAGAAGAGGCAAGGGATTCTGGGGCACAGGCCTGCCCCATTCTCTGCGCGCAGCGCTGGGCTTTAGGGTGTAGACCTGAGGGGTAACGAATGCCATCCTTGGTTGGGGGCACTACTGGGGCGTAATCATGTGGTCCTGTTACATTGACATTTCTGCCTTGATTGCTTTCCGAAGAGTTTGTTGCTACCCAGGTCTCCGAAGCTGCATGGTTCAGGGAATGGGAGACTGGTGAGGACAGCAGGGGGAGGCCCAAGTGCCAATGGACTGTCCAGTAAGCAGCGCTGGGCTCCTTAGCCACGCCCACCACGAGAACAAAACCCTGGACTTGTGCAAGTAGGACACAGTCCTCGAAAACCCCTTAGCACCTTCCAAGCCACTGTGTACTGTGTGCGCTCACGTGTGCGTGTGTGTGCCCCTACTTGCCTACATGCGTGCGTTCCTGATGCTGTACAGGAGTGTGCTTCCTAAGCCTAAGTCTGCATATGTGCAAATAGGTATGTGGATGTAGATCCAGGAGGACCCGGCACAGTGTGTTATAGTGAGCATGTGGGGGTGGCGGGGAGGAAGAGAGAGAAAGAGAGAGAGAGAGAGTCCGGCTCGCCTGTGAGGAATTTTTTTGTTCATGTGCGGTTGCATGAGTGTGTCAGGTATGAGGTTGGACAGAGGGAGTTCAAAGTGTTTACACGTTACTTGTTTTTTGAAGTTCCCGGAAACCAATCATATGGCGAAGGCTCCCCTCTTGTGCTGTCCGCTACACAAAGGTCTCCGTACTTGATGCCAAGCTGCCTCTGCTCTTGGAGATCTGCATGACAGTGATGATGCTGCCTATGAATATCATTGCTGGGTGCTAGTGTGCCTTGGTCACGGCAGGGAAGGGTCAGATATCCCTTTCCCTGGTGTCTTAGCAGAGCTTCCTGAAGGAGCCTAAAACCTATGTCTGTGAGCCACGGGCACCAGGATTGCCAGCTCCTGCCTCTAGCCAGTATAATCCTTGGCTGCTCAATAGCAGGAAGTAGCAGGCAGGGATCTGGGCCAGAGAGGCCAAGGCACGCGGGAAGACAAGAGTTAAGCAGACACTAGAGCAGAAAGGAAATGCCCAGATTCGCTGACCTGCTAACCTTGTATCTCCCTTATGCTCTGAGCAAGAGAGATGAGGTTGATTGTGAGAGAGGTGGCGGATCCATACACCAGCCACTTCCAGGACTGGCAAGGGCAGAGGCAGTGGGGAGCTGTGTCACACGGGTTCAACCAGGATGTGGGAAGATGGAGCAGGAGGGGAGGTGGAAAGTGTATTTGCCTAGGACCCTGGCCCAAGCCGTTCCCAGCAGAATGGTCAGGGGAGGGATGTGCGGCTCTACACATCCTGTGCATCCCCGAAGGCCTGTGAGAACTAGTGAGAACTTACAGCAAACCCCCAAGGGGCCCTGTGCCCTTTTTGCTATGGCAACTCCAGTTGGAACACTGGCTCAAGTCAGCAGGAGGCGCCTAGTACCTGGCCATGTCACAGAGCTCCAAACCATATGGGCACTGCCCAGAGGCTTCCCAGCACCCCAGGTGCAAATGCACTGTTAGTGAGGCACCAGGAGGCCCTGCTGGCCTGTGAGCACCAACTGCCTACCTCTAAGCAGCCTCACTACCCCTCCCTTAAGGCTGTTGCTGTTGGAATGCAAATGAAAGCACACATCAACAAAGTGGGCAAGGAATGGAGAAACAAAACATCCGGCCACCCCCTGGAGGCTTTTCTGCATAGTGGGTCGCATATGTGCAGTCCTTCCTGCTCAGAAAAACACAGGGCTGCTGCCTAGCAAGCCAGGCAAGGTCTTCAGGTGGTCTTGGCCAAGGGGGCAGAGGCCGTTTCCAGACCAATCGGATGTCAGTCATAAAACCAGAAGGCAGGAAAGGAGTGCCGCTTCCCTCCTACCTTTGTCACAAACCTCCTGTGCACAGAAAAGGAGCAGAGGGGCTTGGGCACAGAGCAGGCAGACAACAGATTAGATAAATGGGGATTGGTGTTCACCAGAGGACTGAGAGATCCCAGGTGTGCAGAGGGTGAGAGCAGAGGGAGATTTGGAGAAGATAAGAAGGGCTAGGCCAGGGTGAGGCAGTTGTAATTTCCCCAGAAGAAGTGAAGAGGTGCATGGGGAGGTGTGCAGCCTGTGAACCTCAAGAGGAGGAGGGGGAAATTGGGAAGCAGAGGCAGAGGCAAAGAGGCAGTGACGCAGAGGCATGTGTGAGTCGAAAGCAGTCCAGAGCAGCAAGGCAGGGACAGGAGGGCTAGGAGAGAGAACTCGGAGGGAGTTATCAGCAAAGGAGGTATGTGTGCAGGGGACACGCCTCAGGAACTCACCTGCAGATGGCAGGTGGTGGCTAGGAAGGCCAGGTTGGGCGCCCCACCACCCTGGGACCAAGTAGAAGGGAGAAGAGGCAAGGGATTCTGGGGCACAGGCCTGCCCCATTCTCTGCGCGCAGCGCTGGGCTTTAGGGTGTAGACCTGAGGGGTAACGAATGCCATCCTTGGTTGGGGCACTACTGGGGCGTAATCATGTGGTCCTGTTACATTGACATTTCTGCCTTGATTGCTTTCCCGAAGAGTTTGTTGCTACCCAGGTCTCCGAAGCTGCATGGTTCAGGGAATGGGAGACTGGTGAGGACAGCAGGGGGAGGCCCAAGTGCCAATGGACTGTCCAGTAAGCAGCGCTGGGCTCCTTAGCCACGCCCACCACGAGAACAAAACCCTGGACTTGTGCAAGTAGGACACAGTCCTCGAAAACCCCTTAGCACCTTCCAAGCCACTGTGTACTGTGTGCGCTCACGTGTGCGTGTGTGTGCCCCTACTTGCCTACATGCGTGCGTTCCTGATGCTGTACAGGAGTGTGCTTCCTAAGCCTAAGTCTGCATATGTGCAAATAGGTATGTGGATGTAGATCCAGGAGGACCCGGCACAGTGTGTTATAGTGAGCATGTGGGGGTGGCGGGGAGGAAGAGAGAGAAAGAGAGAGAGAGAGAGTCGGCTCGCCTGTGAGGAATTTTTTGTTCATGTGCGGTTGCATGAGTGTGTCAGGTATGAGGTTGGACAGAGGGAGTTCAAAGTGTTTACACGTTACTTGTTTTTTGAAGTTCCCGGAAACCAATCATATGGCGAAGGCTCCCCTCTTGTGCTGTCCGCTACACAAAGGTCTCCGTACTTGATGCCAAGCTGCCTCTGCTCTTGGAGATCTGCATGACAGTGATGATGCTGCCTATGAATATCATTGCTGGGTGCTAGTGTGCCTTGGTCACGGCAGGGAAGGGTCAGATATCCCTTTCCCTGGTGTCTTAGCAGAGCTTCCTGAAGGAGCCTAAAACCTATGTCTGTGAGCCACGGGCACCAGGATTGCCAGCTCCTGCCTCTAGCCAGTATAATCCTTGGCTGCTCAATAGCAGGAAGTAGCAGGCAGGGATCTGGGCCAGAGAGGCCAAGGCACGCGGGAAGACAAGAGTTAAGCAGACACTAGAGCAGAAAGGAAATGCCCAGATTCGCTGACCTGCTAACCTTGTATCTCCCTTATGCTCTGAGCAAGAGAGATGAGGTTGATTGTGAGAGAGGTGGCGGATCCATACACCAGCCACTTCCAGGACTGGCAAGGGCAGAGGCAGTGGGGAGCTGTGTCACACGGGTTCAACCAGGATGTGGGAAGATGGAGCAGGAGGGGAGGTGGAAAGTGTATTTGCCTAGGACCCTGGCCCAAGCCGTTCCCAGCAGAATGGTCAGGGGAGGGATGTGCGGCTCTACACATCCTGTGCATCCCCGAAGGCCTGTGAGAACTAGTGAGAACTTACAGCAAACCCCCAAGGGGCCCTGTGCCCTTTTTGCTATGGCAACTCCAGTTGGAACACTGGCTCAAGTCAGCAGGAGGCGCCTAGTACCTGGCCATGTCACAGAGCTCCAAACCATATGGGCACTGCCCAGAGGCTTCCCAGCACCCCAGGTGCAAATGCACTGTTAGTGAGGCACCAGGAGGCCCTGCTGGCCTGTGAGCACCAACTGCCTACCTCTAAGCAGCCTCACTACCCCTCCCTTAAGGCTGTTCCTGTTGGAATGCAAATGAAAGCACACATCAACAAAGTGGGCAAGGAATGGAGAAACAAAACATCCGGCCACCCCCTGGAGGCTTTTCTGCATAGTGGGTCGCATATGTGCAGTCCTTCCTGCTCAGAAAAACACAGGGCTGCTGCCTAGCAAGCCAGGCAAGGTCTTCAGGTGGTCTTGGCCAAGGGGGCAGAGGCCGTTTCCAGACCAATCGGATGTCAGTCATAAAACCAGAAGGCAGGAAAGGAGTGCCGCTTCCCTCCTACCTTTGTCACAAACCTCCTGTGCACAGAAAAGGAGCAGAGGGGCTTGGGCACAGAGCAGGCAGACAACAGATTAGATAAATGGGGATTGGTGTTCACCAGAGGACTGAGAGATCCCAGGTGTGCAGAGGGTGAGAGCAGAGGGAGATTTGGAGAAGATAAGAAGGGCTAGGCCAGGGTGAGGCAGTTGTAATTTCCCCAGAAGAAGTGAAGAGGTGCATGGGGAGGTGTGCAGCCTGTGAACCTCAAGAGGAGGAGGGGAAATTGGGAAGCAGAGGCAGAGGCAAAGAGGCAGTGACGCAGAGGCATGTGTGAGTCGAAAGCAGTCCAGAGCAGCAAGGCAGGGACAGGAGGGCTAGGAGAGAGAACTCGGAGGGAGTTATCAGCAAAGGAGGTATGTGTGCAGGGGACACGCCTCAGGAACTCACCTGCAGATGGCAGGTGGTGGCTAGGAAGGCCAGGTTGGGCGCCCCACCACCCTGGGACCAAGTAGAAGGGAGAAGAGGCAAGGGATTCTGGGGCACAGGCCTGCCCCATTCTCTGCGCGCAGCGCTGGGCTTTAGGGTGTAGACCTGAGGGGTAACGAATGCCATCCTTGGTTGGGGCACTACTGGGGCGTAATCATGTGGTCCTGTTACATTGACATTTCTGCCTTGATTGCTTTCCCGAAGAGTTTGTTGCTACCCAGGTCTCCGAAGCTGCATGGTTCAGGGAATGGGAGACTGGTGAGGACAGCAGGGGGAGGCCCAAGTGCCAATGGACTGTCCAGTAAGCAGCGCTGGGCTCCTTAGCCACGCCCACCACGAGAACAAAACCCTGGACTTGTGCAAGTAGGACACAGTCCTCGAAAACCCCTTAGCACCTTCCAAGCCACTGTGTACTGTGTGCGCTCACGTGTGCGTGTGTGTGCCCCTACTTGCCTACATGCGTGCGTTCCTGATGCTGTACAGGAGTGTGCTTCCTAAGCCTAAGTCTGCATATGTGCAAATAGGTATGTGGATGTAGATCCAGGAGGACCCGGCACAGTGTGTTATAGTGAGCATGTGGGGGTGGCGGGGAGGAAGAGAGAGAAAGAGAGAGAGAGAGAGTCGGCTCGCCTGTGAGGAATTTTTTGTTCATGTGCGGTTGCATG
The DNA here is from genome assembly GCF_023159225.1 of Perognathus longimembris pacificus. Classification (NCBI taxonomy): domain Eukaryota; kingdom Metazoa; phylum Chordata; class Mammalia; order Rodentia; family Heteromyidae; genus Perognathus; species Perognathus longimembris. Next base: position 9,803 of record NW_025959705.1, read on the forward strand.
AGTGTGTCAGGTATGAGGTTGGACAGAGGGAGTTCAAAGTGTTTACACGTTACTTGTTTTTTGAAGTTCCCGGAAACCAATCATATGGCGAAGGCTCCCCTCTTGTGCTGTCCGCTACACAAAGGTCTCCGTACTTGATGCCAAGCTGCCTCTGCTCTTGGAGATCTGCATGACAGTGATGATGCTGCCTATGAATATCATTGCTGGGTGCTAGTGTGCCTTGGTCACGGCAGGGAAGGGTCAGATATCCCTTTCCCTGGTGTCTTAGCAGAGCTTCCTGAAGGAGCCTAAAACCTATGTCTGTGAGCCACGGGCACCAGGATTGCCAGCTCCTGCCTCTAGCCAGTATAATCCTTGGCTGCTCAATAGCAGGAAGTAGCAGGCAGGGATCTGGGCCAGAGAGGCCAAGGCACGCGGGAAGACAAGAGTTAAGCAGACACTAGAGCAGAAAGGAAATGCCCAGATTCGCTGACCTGCTAACCTTGTATCTCCCTTATGCTCTGAGCAAGAGAGATGAGGTTGATTGTGAGAGAGGTGGCGGATCCATACACCAGCCACTTCCAGGACTGGCAAGGGCAGAGGCAGTGGGGAGCTGTGTCACACGGGTTCAACCAGGATGTGGGAAGATGGAGCAGGAGGGGAGGTGGAAAGTGTATTTGCCTAGGACCCTGGCCCAAGCCGTTCCCAGCAGAATGGTCAGGGGGAGGGATGTGCGGCTCTACACATCCTGTGCATCCCCGAAGGCCTGTGAGAACTAGTGAGAACTTACAGCAAACCCCAAGGGGCCCTGTGCCCTTTTTGCTATGGCAACTCCAGTTGGAACACTGGCTCAAGTCAGCAGGAGGCGCCTAGTACCTGGCCATGTCACAGAGCTCCAAACCATATGGGCACTGCCCAGAGGCTTCCCAGCACCCCAGGTGCAAATGCACTGTTAGTGAGGCACCAGGAGCCCTGCTGGCCTGTGAGCACCAACTGCCTACCTCTAAGCAGCCTCACTACCCCTCCCTTAAGGCTGTTGCTGTTGGAATGCAAATGAAAGCACACATCAACAAAGTGGGCAAGGAATGGAGAAACAAAACATCCGGCCACCCCCTGGAGGCTTTTCTGCATAGTGGGTCGCATATGTGCAGTCCTTCCTGCTCAGAAAAACACAGGGCTGCTGCCTAGCAAGCCAGGCAAGGTCTTCAGGTGGTCTTGGCCAAGGGGGCAGAGGCCGTTTCCCAGACCAATCGGATGTCAGTCATAAAACCAGAAGGCAGGAAAGGAGTGCCGCTTCCCTCCTACCTTTGTCACAAACCTCCTGTGCACAGAAAAGGAGCAGAGGGGCTTGGGCACAGAGCAGGCAGACAACAGATTAGATAAATGGGGATTGGTGTTCACCAGAGGACTGAGAGATCCCAGGTGTGCAGAGGGTGAGAGCAGAGGGAGATTTGGAGAAGATAAGAAGGGCTAGGCCCAGGGTGAGGCAGTTGTAATTTCCCCAGAAGAAGTGAAGAGGTGCATGGGGAGGTGTGCAGCCTGTGAACCTCAAGAGGAGGAGGGGGAAATTGGGAAGCAGAGGCAGAGGCAAAGAGGCAAGTGACGCAGAGGCATGTGTGAGTCGAAAGCAGTCCAGAGCAGCAAGGCAGGGACAGGAGGGCTAGGAGAGAGAACTCGGAGGGAGTTATCAGCAAAGGAGGTATGTGTGCAGGGGACACGCCTCAGGAACTCACCTGCAGATGGCAGGTGGTGGCTAGGAAGGCCAGGTTGGGCGCCCCACCACCCTGGGACCAAGTAGAAGGGAGAAGAGGCAAGGGATTCTGGGGCACAGGCCTGCCCCATTCTCTGCGCGCAGCGCTGGGGCTTTAGGGTGTAGACCTGAGGGGTAACGAATGCCATCCTTGGTTGGGGCACTACTGGGGCGTAATCATGTGGTCCTGTTACATTGACATTTCTGCCTTGATTGCTTTCCCGAAGAGTTTGTTGCTACCCAGGTCTCCGAAGCTGCATGGTTCAGGGAATGGGAGACTGGTGAGGACAGCAGGGGGAGGCCCAAGTGCCAATGGACTGTCCAGTAAGCAGCGCTGGGCTCCTTAGCCACGCCCACCACGAGAACAAAACCCTGGACTTGTGCAAGTAGGACACAGTCCTCGAAAACCCCTTAGCACCTTCCAAGCCACTGTGTACTGTGTGCGCTCACGTGTGCGTGTGTGTGCCCCTACTTGCCTACATGCGTGCGTTCCTGATGCTGTACAGGAGTGTGCTTCCTAAGCCTAAGTCTGCATATGTGCAAATAGGTATGTGGATGTAGATCCAGGAGGACCCGGCACAGTGTGTTATAGTGAGCATGTGGGGGTGGCGGGGAGGAAGAGAGAGAAAGAGAGAGAGAGAGAGTCGGCTCGCCTGTGAGGAATTTTTTGTTCATGTGCGGTTGCATGAGTGTGTCAGGTATGAGGTTGGACAGAGGGAGTTCAAAGTGTTTACACGTTACTTGTTTTTTGAAGTTCCCGGAAACCAATCATATGGCGAAGGCTCCCCTCTTGTGCTGTCCGCTACACAAAGGTCTCCGTACTTGATGCCAAGCTGCTCTGCTCTTGGAGATCTGCATGACAGTGATGATGCTGCCTATGAATATCATTGCTGGGTGCTAGTGTGCCTTGGTCACGGCAGGGAAGGGTCAGATATCCCTTTCCCTGGTGTCTTAGCAGAGCTTCCTGAAGGAGCCTAAAACCTATGTCTGTGAGCCACGGGCACCAGGATTGCCAGCTCCTGCCTCTAGCCAGTATAATCCTTGGCTGCTCAATAGCAGGAAGTAGCAGGCAGGGATCTGGGCCAGAGAGGCCAAGGCACGCGGGAAGACAAGAGTTAAGCAGACACTAGAGCAGAAAGGAAATGCCCAGATTCGCTGACCTGCTAACCTTGTATCTCCCTTATGCTCTGAGCAAGAGAGATGAGGTTGATTGTGAGAGAGGTGGCGGATCCATACACCAGCCACTTCCAGGACTGGCAAGGGCAGAGGCAGTGGGGAGCTGTGTCCACGGGTTCAACCAGGATGTGGGAAGATGGAGCAGGAGGGGAGGTGGAAAGTGTATTTGCCTAGGACCCTGGCCCAAGCCGTTCCCAGCAGAATGGTCAGGGGAGGGGATGTGCGGCTCTACACATCCTGTGCATCCCCGAAGGCCCTGTGAGAACTAGTGAGAACTTACAGCAAACCCCCAAGGGGCCCTGTGCCCTTTTTGCTATGGCAACTCCAGTTGGAACACTGGCTCAAGTCAGCAGGAGGCGCCTAGTACCTGGCCATGTCACAGAGCTCCAAAGCATATGGGCAGTGCCCAGAGGCTTCCCAGCACCCCAGGTGCAAATGCACTGTTAGTGAGGCACCAGGAGGCCCTGCTGGCCTGTGAGCACCAACTGCCTACCTCTAAGCAGCCTCACTACCCCTCCCTTAAGGCTGTTGCTGTTGGAATGCAAATGAAAGCACACATCAACAAAGTGGGCAAGGAATGGAGAAACAAAACATCCGGCCACCACCTGGAGGCTTTTCTGCATAGTGGGTCGCATATGTGCAGTCCTTCCTGCTCAGAAAAACACAGGGCTGCTGCCTAGCAAGCCAGGCAAGGTCTTCAGGTGGTCTTGGCCAAGGGGGCAGAGGCCGTTTCCAGACCAATCGGATGTCAGTCATAAAACCAGAAGGCAGGAAAGGAGTGCCGCTTCCCTCCTACCTTTGTCACAAACCTCCTGTGCACAGAAAAGGAGCAGAGGGGCTTGGGCACAGAGCAGGCAGACAACAGATTAGATAAATGGGGATTGGTGTTCACCAGAGGACTGAGAGATCCCAGGTGTGCAGAGGGTGAGAGCAGAGGGAGATTTGGAGAAGATAAGAAGGGCTAGGCCAGGGTGAGGCAGTTGTAATTTCCCCAGAAGAAGTGAAGAGGTGCATGGGGAGGTGTACAGCCTGTGAACCTCAAGAGGAGGAGGGGGAAATTGGGAAGCAGAGGCAGAGGCAAAGAGGCAGTGACGCAGAGGCATGTGTGAGTTGAAAGCAGTCCAGAGCAGCAAGGCAGGGACAGGAGGGCTAGGAGAGAGAACTCGGAGGGAGTTATCAGCAAAGGAGGTATGTGTGCAGGGGACAAGCCTCAGGAACTCAGCTGCAGATGGCCGGTGGTGGCTAGGAAGGCCAGGTCGGGCGCCCCACCACCCTGGGACCAAGTAGAAGGGAGAAGAGGCAAGGGATTCTGGGGCACAGGCCTGCCCCATTCTCTGCGCGCAGCGCTGTGCTTTAGGGTGTAGACCTGAGGGGTAACGAATGCCATCCTTGGTTGGGGCACTACTGGGGCGTGATCATGTGGTCCTGTTACATTGACATTTCTGCCTTGATTGCTTTCCCGAAGAGTTTGTTGCTACCCAGGTCTCCGAAGCTGCATGGTTCAGGGAATGGGAGGACTGGTGAGGACAGCAGGGGGAGGCCCAAGTGCCAATGGACTGTCCAGTAAGCAGCGCTGGGCTCCTTAGCCACGCCCACCACGAGAACAACACCCTGGACTTGAGCAAGTAGGACACAGTCCTCGAAAACCCCTTAGCACCTTCCAAGCCACTGTGTACTGGGTGCGCTCACGTGTGCGTGTGTGTGCCCCTGCTTGCCTACATGCGTGTGTTCCTGATGCTGTACAGGAGTGTGCTTCCTAAGCCTACGTCTGCATATGTGCAAATAGGTATGTGGATGTAGATCCAGGAGGACCCAGCACAGTGTGTTATAGTGAGCATGTGGGGGTGGCGGGGAGGAAGAGAGAGAAAGAGAGAGAGAGAGAGTCGGCTCGCCTGTGAGGAATTTTTTGTTCATGTGCGGTTGCAGGAGTGTGTCAGGTATGAGGTTGGACAGAGGGAGTTCAAAGTGTTTACACGTTACTTGTTTTTTGAAGTTCCCGGAAACCAATCATATGGCGAAGGCTCCCCTCTTGTGCTGTCCGCTACACAAAGGTCTCCGTACTTGATGCCAAGCTGCCTCTGCTCTTGGAGATCTGCATGACAGTGATGATGCTGCCCTATGAATATCATTCCTGGGTGCTAGTGTGCCTTGGTCACGGCAGGGAAGGGTCAGATATCCCTTTCCCTGGTGTCTTAGCAGAGCTTCCTGAAGGAGCCTAAAACATTTGGCTGTGAGCCACGGGCACCAGGATTGCCAGCTCCTGCCTCTCGCCAGTATAATCCTTGGGCTGCTCAATAGCAGGAAGTAGCAGGCAGGGATCTGGGCCAGAGAGGCCAAGGCAAGCGGGAAGACAAGAGTTAAGCAAAGCAGACACTAGCGCAGAAAGGAGATGCCCAGATTCGCTGACCTGCTAACCTTGTATCTCCCTTATGCTCTGAGCAAGAGAGATGAGGTTGATTGTGAGAGAGGTGGCGGATCCATACACCAGCCACTTCCAGGACTGGCAAGGGCAGAGGCGGTGGGGAGCTGTGTCACACGGGTTCAACCAGGATGTGGGAAGATGGAGCAGGAGGGGAGGTGGAAAGTGTATTTGCCTAGGACCCTGGCCCAAGCCGTTCCCAGCAGAATGGTCAGGGGAGGGATGTGCGGCTCTGCACATCCTGTGCATCCCCGAAGGCCTGTGAGAACTAGTGAGAACTTACAGCAAACCCCCAAGGGGCCCTGTGCCCTTTTTGCTATGGCAACTCCAGTTGGAACACTGGCTCAAGTCAGCAGGAGGCGCCTAGTACCTGGCCATGTCACAGAGCTCCAAACCATATGGGTACTGCCCAGAGGCTTCCCAGCACCCCAGGTGCAAATGCACTGTTAGTGAGGCACCAGGAGGCCCTGCTGGCCTGTGAGCACCAACTGCCTACCTCTAAGCAGCCTCACTACCCCTCCCTTAAGGCTGTTGCTGTTGGAATGCAAATGAAAGCACACATCAACAAAGTGGGCAAGGAATGGAGAAACAAAACATCCGGCCACCCCCTGGAGGCTTTTCTGCATAGTGGGTCGCATATGTGCAGTCCTTCCTGCTCAGAAAAACACAGGGCTGCTGCCTAGCAAGCCAGGCAAGGTCTTCAGGTGGTCTTGGCCAAGGGGGCAGAGGCCGTTTCCAGACCAATCGGATGTCAGTCATAAAACCAGAAGGCAGGAAAGGAGTGCCGCTTCCCTCCTACCTTTGTCACAAACCTCCTGTGCACAGAAAAGGAGCAGAGGGGCTTGGGCACAGAGCAGGCAGACAACAGATTAGATAAATGGGGATTGGTGTTCACCAGAGGACTGAGAGATCCCAGGTGTGCAGAGGGTGAGAGCAGAGGGAGATTTGGAGAAGATAAGAAGGGCTAGGCCAGGGTGAGGCAGTTGTAATTTCCCCAGAAGAAGTGAAGAGGTGCATGGGGAGGTGTGCAGCCTGTGAACCTCAAGAGGAGGAGGGGGAAATTGGGAAGCAGAGGCAGAGGCAAAGAGGCAGTGACGCAGAGGCATGTGTGAGTCGAAAGCAGTCCAGAGCAGCAAGGCAGGGACAGGAGGGCTAGGAGAGAGAACTCGGAGGGAGTTATCAGCAAAGGAGGTATGTGTGCAGGGGACACGCCTCAGGAACTCACCTGCAGATGGCAGGTGGTGGCTAGGAAGGCCAGGTTGGGCGCCCCACCACCCTGGGACCAAGTAGAAGGGAGAAGAGGCAAGGGATTCTGGGGCACAGGCCTGCCCCATTCTCTGCGCGCAGCGCTGGGCTTTAGGGTGTAGACCTGAGGGGTAACGAATGCCATCCTTGGTTGGGGCACTACTGGGGCGTAATCATGTGGTCCTGTTACATTGACATTTCTGCCTTGATTGCTTTCCCGAAGAGTTTGTTGCTACCCAGGTCTCCGAAGCTGCATGGTTCAGGGAATGGGAGACTGGTGAGGACAGCAGGGGGAGGCCCAAGTGCAATGGACTGTCCAGTAAGCAGCGCTGGGCTCCTTAGCCACGCCCACCACGAGAACAAAACCCTGGACTTGTGCAAGTAGGACACAGTCCTCGAAAACCCTTAGCACCTTCCAAGCCACTGTGTACTGTGTGCGCTCACGTGTGCGTGTGTGTGCCCCTACTTGCCTACATGCGTGCGTTCCTGATGCTGTACAGGAGTGTGCTTCCTAAGCCTAAGTCTGCATATGTGCAAATAGGTATGTGGATGTAGATCCAGGAGGACCCGGCACAGTGTGTTATAGTGAGCATGTGGGGGTGGCGGGGAGGAAGAGAGAGAAAGAGAGAGAGAGAGAGTCGGCTCGCCTGTGAGGAATTTTTTGTTCATGTGCGGTTGCATGAGTGTGTCAGGTATGAGGTTGGACAGAGGGAGTTCAAAGTGTTTACACGTTACTTGTTTTTTGAAGTTCCCGGAAACCAATCATATGGCGAAGGCTCCCCTCTTGTGCTGTCCGCTACACAAAGGTCTCCGTACTTGATGCCAAGCTGCCTCTGCTCTTGGAGATCTGCATGACAGTGATGATGCTGCCTATGAATATCATTGCTGGGTGCTAGTGTGCCTTGGTCACGGCAGGGAAGGGTCAGATATCCCTTTCCCTGGTGTCTTAGCAGAGCTTCCTGAAGGAGCCTAAAACCTATGTCTGTGAGCCACGGGCACCAGGATTGCCAGCTCCTGCCTCTAGCCAGTATAATCCTTGGCTGCTCAATAGCAGGAAGTAGCAGGCAGGGATCTGGGCCAGAGAGGCCAAGGCACGCGGGAAGACAAGAGTTAAGCAGACACTAGAGCAGAAAGGAAATGCCCAGATTCGCTGACCTGCTAACCTTGTATCTCCCTTATGCTCTGAGCAAGAGAGATGAGGTTGATTGTGAGAGAGGTGGCGGATCCATACACCAGCCACTTCCAGGACTGGCAAGGGCAGAGGCAGTGGGGAGCTGTGTCACACGGGTTCAACCAGGATGTGGGAAGATGGAGCAGGAGGGGAGGTGGAAAGTGTATTTGCCTAGGACCCTGGCCCAAGCCGTTCCCAGCAGAATGGTCAGGGGAGGGATGTGCGGCTCTACACATCCTGTGCATCCCCGAAGGCCTGTGAGAACTAGTGAGAACTTACAGCAAACCCCCAAGGGGCCCTGTGCCCTTTTTGCTATGGCAACTCCAGTTGGAACACTGGCTCAAGTCAGCAGGAGGCGCCTAGTACCTGGCCATGTCACAGAGCTCCAAACCATATGGGCACTGCCCAGAGGCTTCCCAGCACCCCAGGTGCAAATGCACTGTTAGTGAGGCACCAGGAGGCCCTGCTGGCCTGTGAGCACCAACTGCCTACCTCTAAGCAGCCTCACTACCCCTCCCTTAAGGCTGTTGCTGTTGGAATGCAAATGAAAGCACACATCAACAAAGTGGGCAAGGAATGGAGAAACAAAACATCCGGCCACCACCTGGAGGCTTTTCTGCATAGTGGGTCGCATATGTGCAGTCCTTCCTGCTCAGAAAAACACAGGGCTGCTGCCTAGCAAGCCAGGCAAGGTCTTCAGGTGGTCTTGGCCAAGGGGGCAGAGGCCGTTTCCAGACCAATCGGATGTCAGTCATAAAACCAGAAGGCAGGAAAGGAGTGCCGCTTCCCTCCTACCTTTGTCACAAACCTCCTGTGCACAGAAAAGGAGCAGAGGGGCTTGGGCACAGAGCAGGCAGAACAACAGATTAGATAAATGGGGATTGGTGTTCACCAGAGGACTGAGAGATCCCAGGTGTGCAGAGGGTGAGAGCAGAGGGAGATTTGGAGAAGATAAGAAGGGCTAGGCCAGGGTGAGGCAGTTGTAATTTCCCCAGAAGAAGTGAAGAGGTGCATGGGGAGGTGTGCAGCCTGTGAACCTCAAGAGGAGGAGGGGGAAATTGGGAAGCAGAGGCAGAGGCAAAGAGGCAGTGACGCAGAGGCATGTGTGAGTTGAAAGCAGTCCAGAGCAGCAAGGCAGGGACAGGAGGGCTAGGAGAGAGAACTCGGAGGGAGTTATCAGCAAAGGAGGTATGTGTGCAGGGGACAAGCCTCAGGAACTCAGCTGCAGATGGCCGGTGGTGGCTAGGAAGGCCAGGTCGGGCGCCCCACCACCCTGGGACCAAGTAGAAGGGAGAAGAGGCAAGGGATTCTGGGGCACAGGCCTGCCCCATTCTCTGCGCGCAGCGCTGTGCTTTAGGGTGTAGACCTGAGGGGTAACGAATGCCATCCTTGGTTGGGGCACTACTGGGGCGTGATCATGTGGTCCTGTTACATTGACATTTCTGCCTTGATTGCTTTCCCGAAGAGTTTGTTGCTACCCAGGTCTCCGAAGCTGCATGGTTCAGGGAATGGGAGACTGGTGAGGACAGCAGGGGGAGGCCCAAGTGCCAATGGACTGTCCAGTAAGCAGCGCTGGGCTCCTTAGCCACGCCCACCACGAGAAACAACACCCTGGACTTGAGCAAGTAGGACACAGTCCTCGAAAACCCCTTAGCACCTTCCAAGCCACTGTGTACTGGGTGCGCTCACGTGTGCGTGTGTGTGCCCCTGCTTGCCTACATGCGTGTGTTCCTGATGCTGTACAGGAGTGTGCTTCCTAAGCCTACGTCTGCATATGTGCAAATAGGTATGTGGATGTAGATCCAGGAGGACCCAGCACAGTGTGTTATAGTGAGCATGTGGGGGTGGCGGGGAGGAAGAGAGAGAAAGAGAGAGAGAGAGAGTCGGCTCGCCTGTGAGGAATTTTTTGTTCATGTGCGGTTGCAGGAGTGTGTCAGGTATGAGGTTGGACAGAGGGAGTTCAAAGTGTTTACACGTTACTTGTTTTTTGAAGTTCCCGGAAACCAATCATATGGCGAAGGCTCCCCTCTTGTGCTGTCCGCTACACAAAGGTCTCCGTACTTGATGCCAAGCTGCCTCTGCTCTTGGAGATCTGCATGACAGTGATGATGCTGCCTATGAATATCATTCCTGGGTGCTAGTGTGCCTTGGTCACGGCAGGGAAGGGTCAGATATCCCTTTCCCTGGTGTCTTAGCAGAGCTTCCTGAAGGAGCCTAAAACATTTGGCTGTGAGCCACGGGCACCAGGATTGCCAGCTCCTGCCTCTCGCCAGTATAATCCTTGGCTGCTCATAGCAGGAAGTAGCAGGCAGGGATCTGGGCCAGAGAGGCCAAGGCAAGCGGGAAGACAAGAGTTAAGCAAAGCAGACACTAGCGCAGAAAGGAGATGCCCAGATTCGCTGACCTGCTAACCTTGTATCTCCCTTATGCTCTGAGCAAGAGAGATGAGGTTGATTGTGAGAGAGGTGGCGGATCCATACACCAGCCACTTCCAGGACTGGCAAGGGCAGAGGCGGTGGGGAGCTGTGTCACACGGGTTCAACCAGGATGTGGGAAGATGGAGCAGGAGGGGAGGTGGAAAGTGTATTTGCCTAGGACCCTGGCCCAAGCCGTTCCCAGCAGAATGGTCAGGGGAGGGATGTGCGGCTCTGCACATCCTGTGCATCCCCGAAGGCCTGTGAGAACTAGTGAGAACTTACAGCAAACCCCCAAGGGGCCCTGTGCCCTTTTTGCTATGGCAACTCCAGTTGGAACACTGGCTCAAGTCAGCAGGAGGCGCCTAGTACCTGGCCATGTCACAGAGCTCCAAACCATATGGGTACTGCCCAGAGGCTTCCCAGCACCCCAGGTGCAAATGCACTGTTAGTGAGGCACCAGGAGGCCTGCTGGCCTGTGAGCACCAACTGCCTACCTCTAAGCAGCCTCACTACCCCTCCCTTAAGGCTGTTCCTGTTGGAATGCAAATGAAAGCACACATCAACAAAGTGGGCAAGGAATGGAGAAACAAAACATCCGGCCACCCCCTGGAGGCTTTTCTGCATACTGGGTCGCATATGTGCAGTCCTTCCTGCTCAGAAAAACACAGGGCTGCTGCCTAGCAAGCCAGGCAAGGTCTTCAGGTGGTCTTGGCCAAGGGGGCAGAGGCCGTTTCCAGACCAATCGGATGTCAGTCATAAAACCAGAAGGCAGGAAAGGAGTGCCGCTTCCCTCCTACCTTTGTCACAAACCTCCTGTGCACAGAAAAGGAGCAGAGGGGCTTGGGCACAGAGCAGGCAGACAACAGATTAGATAAATGGGGATTGGTGTTCACCAGAGGACTGAGAGATCCCAGGTGTGCAGAGGGTGAGAGCAGTGGGAGATTTGGAGAAGCTAAGAAGGGCTAGGCCAGGGTGAGGCAGTTGTAATTTCCCCAGAAGAAGTGAAGAGGTGCATGGGGAGGTGTGCAGCCTGTGAACCTCAAGAGGAGGAGGGGGAAATTGGGAAGCAGAGGCAGAGGCAAAGAGGCAGTGACGCAGAGGCATGTGTGAGTTGAAAGCAGTCCAGAGCAGCAAGGCAGGGACAGGAGGGCTAGGAGAGAGAACTCGGAGGGAGTTATCAGCAAAGGAGGTATGTGTGCAGGGGACAAGCCTCAGGAACTCAGCTGCAGATGGCCGGTGGTGGCTAGGAAGGCCAGGTCGGGCGCCCCACCACCCTGGGACCAAGTAGAAGGGAGAAGAGGCAAGGGATTCTGGGGCACAGGCCTGCCCCATTCTCTGCGCGCAGCGCTGTGCTTTAGGGTGTAGACCTGAGGGGTAACGAATGCCATCCTTGGTTGGGGCACTACTGGGGCGTGATCATGTGGTCCTGTTACATTGACATTTCTGCCTTGATTGCTTTCCCGAAGAGTTTGTTGCTACCCAGGTCTCCGAAGCTGCATGGTTCAGGGAATGGGAGACTGGTGAGGACAGCAGGGGGAGGCCCAAGTGCCAATGGACTGTCCAGTAAGCAGCGCTGGGCTCCTTAGCCACGCCCACCACGAGAACAACACCCTGGACTTGAGCAAGTAGGACACAGTCCTCGAAAACCCCTTAGCACCTTCCAAGCCACTGTGTACTGGGTGCGCTCACGTGTGCGTGTGTGTGCCCCTGCTTGCCTACATGCGTGTGTTCCTGATGCTGTACAGGAGTGTGCTTCCTAAGCCTACGTCTGCATATGTGCAAATAGGTATGTGGATGTAGATCCAGGAGGACCCAGCACAGTGTGTTATAGTGAGCATGTGGGGGTGGCGGGGAGGAAGAGAGAGAAAGAGAGAGAGAGAGTCGGCTCGCCTGTGAGGAATTTTTTGTTCATGTGCGGTTGCAGGAGTGTGTCAGGTATGAGGTTGGACAGAGGGAGTTCAAAGTGTTTACACGTTACTTGTTTTTTGAAGTTCCCGGAAACCAATCATATGGCGAAGGCTCCCCTCTTGTGCTGTCCGCTACACAAAGGTCTCCGTACTTGATGCCAAGCTGCCTCTGCTCTTGGAGATCTGCATGACAGTGATGATGCTGCCTATGAATATCATTCCTGGGTGCTAGTGTGCCTTGGTCACGGCAGGGAAGGGTCAGATATCCCTTTCCCTGGTGTCTTAGCAGAGCTTCCTGAAGGAGCCTAAAACATTTGGCTGTGAGCCACGGGCACCAGGATTGCCAGCTCCTGCCTCTCGCCAGTATAATCCTTGGCTGCTCAATAGCAGGAAGTAGCAGGCAGGGATCTGGGCCAGAGAGGCCAAGGCAAGCGGGAAGACAAGAGTTAAGCAAAGCAGACACTAGCGCAGAAAGGAGATGCCCAGATTCGCTGACCTGCTAACCTTGTATCTCCCTTATGCTCTGAGCAAGAGAGATGAGGTTGATTGTGAGAGAGGTGGCGGATCCATACACCAGCCACTTCCAGGACTGGCAAGGGCAGAGGCGGTGGGGAGCTGTGTCACACGGGTTCAACCAGGATGTGGGAAGATGGAGCAGGAGGGGAGGTGGAAAGTGTATTTGCCTAGGACCCTGGCCCAAGCCGTTCCCAGCAGAATGGTCAGGGGAGGGATGTGCGGCTCTGCACATCCTGTGCATCCCCGAAGGCCTGTGAGAACTAGTGAGAACTTACAGCAAACCCCCAAGGGGCCCTGTGCCCTTTTTGCTATGGCAACTCCAGTTGGAACACTGGCTCAAGTCAGCAGGAGGCGCCTAGTACCTGGCCATGTCACAGAGCTCCAAACCATATGGGTACTGCCCAGAGGCTTCCCAGCACCCCAGGTGCAAATGCACTGTTAGTGAGGCACCAGGAGGCCCTGCTGGCCTGTGAGCACCAACTGCCTACCTCTAAGCAGCCTCACTACCCCTCCCTTAAGGCTGTTCCTGTTGGAATGCAAATGAAAGCACACATCAACAAAGTGGGCAAGGAATGGAGAAACAAAACATCCGGCCACCCCCTGGAGGCTTTTCTGCATACTGGGTCGCATATGTGCAGTCCTTCCTGCTCAGAAAAACACAGGGCTGCTGCCTAGCAAGCCAGGCAAGGTCTTCAGGTGGTCTTGGCCAAGGGGGCAGAGGCCGTTTCCAGACCAATCGGATGTCAGTCATAAAACCAGAAGGCAGGAAAGGAGTGCCGCTTCCCTCCTACCTTTGTCACAAACCTCCTGTGCACAGAAAAGGAGGAGAGGGGCTTGGGCACAGAGCAGGCAGACAACAGATTAGATAAATGGGGATTGGTGTTCACCAGAGGACTGAGAGATCCCAGGTGTGCAGAGGGTGAGAGCAGAGGGAGATTTGGAGAAGATAAGAAGGGCTAGGCCAGGGTGAGGCAGTTGTAATTTCCCCAGAAGAAGTGAAGAGGTGCATGGGGAGGTGTGCAGCCTGTGAACCTCAAGAGGAGGAGGGGGAAATTGGGAAGCAGAGGCAGAGGCAAAGAGGCAGTGACGCAGAGGCATGTGTGAGTTGAAAGCAGTCCAGAGCAGCAAGGCAGGGACAGGAGGGCTAGGAGAGAGAACTCGGAGGGAGTTATCAGCAAAGGAGGTATGTGTGCAGGGGACAAGCCTCAGGAACTCAGCTGCAGATGGCAGGTGGTGGCTAGGAAGGCCAGGTTGGGCGCCCCACCACCTTGGGACCAAGTAGAAGGGAGAAGAGGCAAGGGATTCTGGGGCACAGGCCTGCCCCATTCTCTGCGCGCAGCGCTGGGCTTTAGGGTGTAGACCTGAGGGGTAACGAATGCCATCATTGGTTGGGGCACTACTGGGGCGTAATCATGTGGTCCTGTTACATTGACATTTCTGCCTTGATTGCTTTCCCGAAGAGTTTGTTGCTACCCAGGTCTCCGAAGCTGCATGGTTCAGGGAATGGGAGACTGGTGAGGACAGCAGGGGGAGGCCGAAGTGCCAATGGACTGTCCAGTAAGCAGCGCTGGGCTCCTTAGCCACGCCCACCACGAGAACATCACCCTGGACTTGAGCAAGTAGGACACAGTCCTCGAAAACCCCTTAGCACCTTCCAAGCCACTGTGTACTGGGTGCGCTCACGTGTGCGTGTGTGTGCCCCTGCTTGCCTACATGCGTGTGTTCCTGATGCTGTACAAGAGTGTGCTTCCTAAGCCTACGTCTGCATATGTGCAAATAGGTATGTGGATGTAGATCCAGGAGGACCGGCACAGTGTGTTATAGTGAGCATGTGGGGGTGGCGGGGAGGAAGAGAGAGAAAGAGAGAGAGAGAGAGTCGGCTCGCCTGTGAGGAATTTTTTGTTCATGTGCGGTTGCATGAGTGTGTCAGGTATGAGGTTGGACAGAGGGAGTTCAAAGTGTTTACACGTTACTTGTTTTTTGAAGTTCCCGGAAACCAATCATATGGCGAAGGCTCCCCTCTTGTGCTGTCCGCTACACAAAGGTCTCCGTACTTGATGCCAAGCTGCCTCTGCTCTTGGAGATCTGCATGACAGTGATGATGCTGCCTATGAATATCATTGCTGGGTGCTAGTGTGCCTTGGTCACGGCAGGGAAGGGTCAGATATCCCTTTCCCTGGTGTCTTAGCAGAGCTTCCTGAAGGAGCCTAAAACCTATGTCTGTGAGCCACGGGCACCAGGATTGCCAGCTCCTGCCTCTAGCCAGTATAATCCTTGGCTGCTCAATAGCAGGAAGTAGCAGGCAGGGATCTGGGCCAGAGAGGCCAAGGCACGCGGGAAGACAAGAGTTAAGCAGACACTAGAGCAGAAAGGAAATGCCCAGATTCGCTGACCTGCTAACCTTGTATCTCCCTTATGCTCTGAGCAAGAGAGATGAGGTTGATTGTGAGAGAGGTGGCGGATCCATACACCAGCCACTTCCAGGACTGGCAAGGGCAGAGGCAGTGGGGAGCTGTGTCACACGGGTTCAACCAGGATGTGGGAAGATGGAGCAGGAGGGGAGGTGGAAAAGTGTTTTTGCCTAGGACCCTGGCCCAAGCCGTTCCCAGCAGAATGGTCAGGGGAGGGATGTGCGGCTCTACACATCCTGTGCATCCCCGAAGGCCTGTGAGAACTAGTGAGAACTTACAGCAAACCCCAAGGGGCCCTGTGCCCTTTTTGCTATGGCAACTCCAGTTGGAACACTGGCTCAAGTCAGCAGGAGGCGCCTAGTACCTGGCCATGTCACAGAGCTCCAAAGCATATGGGCAGTGCCCAGAGGCTTCCCAGCACCCCAGGTGCAAATGCACTGTTAGTGAGGCACCAGGAGGCCCTGCTGGCCTGTGAGCACCAACTGCCTACCTCTAAGCAGCCTCACTACCCCTCCCTTAAGGCTGTTGCTGTTGGAATGCAAATGAAAGCACACATCAACAAAGTGGGCAAGGAATGGAGAAACAAAACATCCGGCCACCACCTGGAGGCTTTTCTGCATAGTGGGTCGCATATGTGCAGTCCTTCCTGCTCAGAAAACACAGGGCTGCTGCCTAGCAAGCCAGGCAAGGTCTTCAGGTGGTCTTGGCCAAGGGGGCAGAGGCCGTTTCCAGACCAATCGGATGTCAGTCATAAAACCAGAAGGCAGGAAAGGAGTGCCGCTTCCCTCCTACCTTTGTCACAAACCTCCTGTGCACAGAAAAGGAGCAGAGGGGCTTGGGCACAGAGCAGGCAGACAACAGATAAGATAAATGGGGATTGGTGTTCACCAGAGGACTGAGAGATCCCAGGTGTGCAGAGGGTGAGAGCAGAGGGAGATTTGGAGAAGATAAGAAGGGCTAGGCCAGGGTGAGGCAGTTGTAATTTCCCCAGAAGAAGTGAAGAGGTGCATGGGGAGGTGTACAGCCTGTGAACCTCAAGAGGAGGAGGGGAAATTGGAAGCAGAGGCAGAGGCAAAGAGGCAGTGACGCAGAGGCATGTGTGAGTTGAAAGCAGTCCAGAGCAGCAAGGCAGGGACAGGAGGGCTAGGAGAGAGAACTCGGAGGGAGTTATCAGCAAAGGAGGTATGTGTGCAGGGGACAAGCCTCAGGAACTCAGCTGCAGATGGCCGGTGGTGGCTAGGAAGGCCAGGTCGGGCGCCCCACCACCCTGGGACCAAGTAGAAGGGAGAAGAGGCAAGGGATTCTGGGGCACAGGCCTGCCCCATTCTCTGCGCGCAGCGCTGTGCTTTAGGGTGTAGACCTGAGGGGTAACGAATGCCATCCTTGGTTGGGGCACTACTGGGGCGTGATCATGTGGTCCTGTTACATTGACATTTCTGCCTTGATTGCTTTCCCGAAGAGTTTGTTGCTACCCAGGTCTCCGAAGCTGCATGTTCAGGGAATGGGAGACTGGTGAGGACAGCAGGGGGAGGCCCAAGTGCCAATGGACTGTCCAGTAAGCAGCGCTGGGCTCCTTAGCCACGCCCACCACGAGAACAACACCCTGGACTTGAGCAAGTAGGACACAGTCCTCGAAAACCCCGTAGCACCTTCCAAGCCACTTGTGTACTGGGTGCGCTCACGTGTGCGTGTGTGTGCCCCTGCTTGCCTACATGCGTGTGTTCCTGATGCTGTACAGGAGTGTGCTTCCTAAGCCTACGTCTGCATATGTGCAAATAGGTATGTGGATGTAGATCCAGGAGGACCCAGCACAGTGTGTTATAGTGAGCATGTGGGGGTGGCGGGGAGGAAGAGAGAGAAAGAGAGAGAGAGAGAGTCGGCTCGCCTGTGAGGAATTTTTTGTTCATGTGCGGTTGCAGGAGTGTGTCAGGTATGAGGTTGGACAGAGGGAGTTCAAAGTGTTTACACGTTACTTGTTTTTTGAAGTTCCCGGAAACCAATCATATGGCGAAGGCTCCCCTCTTGTGCTGTCCGCTACACAAAGGTCTCCGTTACTTGATGCCAAGCTGCCTCTGCTCTTGGAGATCTGCATGACAGTGATGATGCTGCCTATGAATATCATTCCTGGGTGCTAGTGTGCCTTGGTCACGGCAGGGAAGGGTCAGATATCCCTTTCCCTGGTGTCTTAGCAGAGCTTCCTGAAGGAGCCTAAAACATTTGGCTAGTGAGCCACGGGCACCAGGATTGCCAGCTCCTGCCTCTCGCCAGTATAATCCTTGGCTGCTCAATAGCAGGAAGTAGCAGGCAGGGATCTGGGCCAGAGAGGCCAAGGCAAGCGGGAAGACAAGAGTTAAGCAAAGCAGACACTAGCGCAGAAAGGAGATGCCCAGATTCGCTGACCTGCTAACCTTGTATCTCCCTTATGCTCTGAGCAAGAGAGATGAGTTGATTGTGAGAGAGGTGGCGGATCCATACACCAGCCACTTCCAGGACTGGCAAGGGCAGAGGCGGGTGGGGAGCTGTGTCACACGGGTTCAACCAGGATGTGGGAAGATGGAGCAGGAGGGGAGGTGGAAAGTGTATTTGCCTAGGACCCTGGCCCAAGCCGTTCCCAGCAGAATGGTCAGGGGAGGGATGTGCGGCTCTGCACATCCTGTGCATCCCCGAAGGCCTGTGAGAACTAGTGAGAACTTACAGCAAACCCCCAAGGGGCCCTGTGCCCTTTTTGCTATGGCAACTCCAGTTGGAACACTGGCTCAAGTCAGCAGGAGGCGCCTAGTACCTGGCCATGTCACAGAGCTCCAAACCATATGGGTACTGCCCAGAGGCTTCCCAGCACCCCAGGTGCAAATGCACTGTTAGTGAGGCACCAGGAGCCCTGCTGGCCTGTGAGCACCAACTGCCTACCTCTAAGCAGCCTCACTACCCCTCCCTTAAGGCTGTTGCTGTTGGAATGCAAATGAAAGCACACATCAACAAAGTGGGCAAGGAATGGAGAAACAAAACATCCGGCCACCCCCTGGAGGCTTTTCTGCATAGTGGGTCGCATATGTGCAGTCCTTCCTGCTCAGAAAAACACAGGGCTGCTGCCTAGCAAGCCAGGCAAGGTCTTCAGGTGGTCTTGGCCAAGGGGGCAGAGGCCGTTTCCAGACCAATCGGATGTCAGTCATAAAACCAGAAGGCAGGAAAGGAGTGCCGCTTCCCTCCTACCTTTGTCACAAACCTCCTGTGCACAGAAAAGGAGCAGAGGGGCTTGGGCACAGAGCAGGCAGACAACAGATTAGATAAATGGGTGATTGGTGTTCACCAGAGGACTGAGAGATCCCAGGTGTGCAGAGGGTGAGAGCAGAGGGAGATTTGGAGAAGATAAGAAGGGCTAGGCCAGGTGAGGCAGTTGTAATTTCCCCAGAAGAAGTGAAGAGGTGCATGGGGAGGTGTGCAGCCTGTGAACCTCAAGAGGAGGAGGGGGAAATTGGGAAGCAGAGGCAGAGGCAAAGAGGCAGTGACGCAGAGGCAATGTGTGAGTCGAAAGCAGTCCAGAGCAGCAAGGCAGGGACAGGAGGGCTAGGAGAGAGAACTCGGAGGGAGTTATCAGCAAAGGAGGTATGTGTGCAGGGGAACACGCCTCAGGAACTCACCTGCAGATGGCAGGTGGTGGCTAGGAAGGCCAGGTTGGGCGCCCCACCCACCCTGGGACCAAGTAGAAGGGAGAAGAGGCAAGGGATTCTGGGGCACAGGCCTGCCCCATTCTCTGCGCGCAGCGCTGGGCTTTAGGGTGTAGACCTGAGGGTAACGAATGCCATCCTTGGTTGGGGCACTACTGGGGCGTAATCATGTGGTCCTGTTACATTGACATTTCTGCCTTGATTGCTTTCCCGAAGAGTTTGTTGCTACCCAGGTCTCCGAAGCTGCATGGTTCAGGGAATGGGAGACTGGTGAGGACAGCAGGGGGAGGCCCCAAGTGCCAATGGACTGTCCAGTAAGCAGCGCTGGGCTCCTTAGC
Source organism: Perognathus longimembris pacificus (assembly GCF_023159225.1). Lineage (NCBI taxonomy): Eukaryota > Metazoa > Chordata > Mammalia > Rodentia > Heteromyidae > Perognathus > Perognathus longimembris. The sequence goes on from NW_025959705.1 coordinate 28,797, forward strand.
CACGCCCACCACGAGAACAAAACCCTGGACTTGTGCAAGTAGGACACAGTCCTCGAAAACCCCTTAGCACCTTCCAAGCCACTGTGTACTGTGTGCGCTCACGTGTGCGGTGTGTGTGCCCCTACTTGCCTACATGCGTGCGTTCCTGATGCTGTACAGGAGTGTGCTTCCTAAGCCCTAAGTCTGCATATGTGCAAATAGGTATGTGGATGTAGATCCAGGAGGACCCGGCACAGTGTGTTATAGTGAGCATGTGGGGGTGGCGGGGAGGAAGAGAGAGAAAGAGAGAGAGAGAGAGAGTCGCTCGCCTGTGAGGAATTTTTTGTTCATGTGCGGTTGCATGAGTGTTGTCAGGTATGAGGTTGGACAGAGGGAGTTCAAAGTGTTTACACGTTACTTGTTTTTTGAAGTTCCCGGAAACCAATCATATGGCGAAGGCTCCCCTCTTGTGCTGTCCGCTACACAAAGGTCTCCGTACTTGATGCCAAGCTGCCTCTGCTCTTGGAGATCTGCATGACAGTGATGATGCTGCCTATGAATATCATTGCTGGGTGCTAGTGTGCCTTGGTCACGGCAGGGAAGGGTCAGATATCCCTTTCCCTGGTGTCTTAGCAGAGCTTCCTGAAGGAGCCTAAAACCTATGTCTGTGAGCCACGGGCACCAGGATTGCCAGCTCCTGCCTCTAGCCAGTATAATCCTTGGCTGCTCAATAGCAGGAGAAGTAGCAGGCAGGGATCTGGGCCAGAGAGGCCAAGGCACGCGGGAAGACAAGAGTTAAGCAGACACTAGAGCAGAAAGGAATGCCCAGATTCGCTGACCTTGCTAACCTTGTATCTCCCTTATGCTGCTGAGCAAGAGAGATGAGGTTGATTGTGAGAGAGGTGGCGGATCCATACACCAGCCACTTCCAGGACTGGCAAGGGCAGAGGCAGTGGGGAGCTGTGTCACACGGGTTCAACCAGGATGTGGGAAGATGGAGCAGGAGGGGAGGTGGAAAGTGTATTTGCCTAGACCCTGGCCCAAGCCGTTCCCAGCAGAATGGTCAGGGGAGGGATGTGCGGCTCTACACATCCTGTGCATCCCCGAAGGCCTGTGAGAACTAGTGAGAACTTACAGCAAACCCCCAAGGGGCCCTGTGCCCTTTTTGCTATGGCAACTCCAGTTGGAACACTGGCTCAAGTCAGCAGGAGGCGCCTAGTACCTGGCCATGTCACAGAGCTCCAAACCATATGGGCACTGCCCAGAGGCTTCCAGCACCCAGGTGCAAATGCACTGTTAGTGAGGCACCAGGAGGCCCTGCTGGCCTGTGAGCACCAACTGCCTACCTCTAAGCAGCCTCACTACCCCTCCCTTAAGGCTGTTGCTGTTGGAATGCAAATGAAAGCACACATCAACAAAGTGGGCAAGGAATGGAGAAACAAAACATCCGGCCACCACCTGGAGGCTTTTCTGCATAGTGGGTCGCATATGTGCAGTCCTTCCTGCTCAGAAAAACACAGGGCTGCTGCCTAGGCAAGCCAGGCAAGGTCTTCAGGTGGTCTTGGCCAAGGGGGCAGAGGCCGTTTCCAGACCAATCGGATGTCAGTCATAAAACCAGAAGGCAGGAAAGGAGTGCCGCTTCCCTCCTACCTTTGTCACAAACCTCCTGTGCACAGAAAAGGAGCAGAGGGGCTTGGGCACAGAGCAGGCAGACAACAGATTAGATAAATGGGGATTGGTGTTCACCAGAGGACCTGAGAGATCCCAGGTGTGCAGAGGGTGAGAGCAGAGGGAGATTTGGAGAAGATAAGAAGGGCTAGGCCAGGGTGAGGCAGTTGTAATTTCCCCAGAAGAAGTGAAGAGGTGCATGGGGAGGTGTGCAGCCTGTGAACCTCAAGAGGAGGAGGGGGAAATTGGGAAGCAGAGGCAGAGGCAAAGAGGCAGTGACGCAGAGGCATGTGTGAGTTGAAAGCAGTCCAGAGCAGCAAGGCAGGGACAGGAGGGCTAGGAGAGAGAACTCGGAGGGAGTTATCTGCAAAGGAGGTATGTGTGCAGGGGACAAGCCTCAGGAACTCAGCTGCAGATGGCCGGTGGTGGCTAGGAAGGCCAGGTCGGGCGCCCACCACCCTGGGACCAAGTAGAAGGGAGAAGAGGCAAGGGATTCTGGGGCACAGGCCTGCCCCATTCTCTGCGCGCAGCGCTGTGCTTTAGGGTGTAGACCTGAGGGGTAACGAATGCCATCCTTGGTTGGGGCACTACTGGGGCGTGATCATGTGTCCTGTTACATTGACATTTCTGCCTTGATTGCTTTCCCGAAGAGTTTGTTGCTACCCAGGTCTCCGAAGCTGCATGGTTCAGGGAATGGGAGACTGGTGAGGACAGCAGGGGGAGGCCAAGATGCCAATGGACTGTCCAGTAAGCAGCGCTGGGCTCCTTAGCCACGCCCACCACGAGAACAACACCCTGGACTTGAGCAAGTAGGACACAGTCCTCGAAAACCCCTTAGCACCTTCCAAGCCACTGTGTACTGGGTGCGCTCACGTGTGCGTGTGTGTGCCCCTGCTTGCCTACATGCGTGTGTTCCTGATGCTGTACAGGAGTGTGCTTCCTAAGCCTACGTCTGCATATGTGCAAATAGGTATGTGGATGTAGATCCAGGAGGACCCAGCACAGTGTGTTATAGTGAGCATGTGGGGGGGTGGCGGGGAGGAAGAGAGAGAAAGAGAGAGAGAGAGTCGGCTCGCCTGTGAGGAATTTTTTGTTCATGTGCGGTTGCAGGAGTGTGTCAGGTATGAGGTTGGACAGAGGGAGTTCAAAGTGTTTACACGTTACTTGTTTTTTGAAGTTCCCGGAAACCAATCATATGGCGAAGGCTCCCCCTCTTGTGCTGTCCGCTACACAAAGGTCTCCGTACTTGATGCCAAGCTGCCTCTGCTCTTGGAGATCTGCATGACAGTGATGATGCTGCCTATGAATATCATTCCTGGGTGCTAGTGTGCCTTGGTCACGGCAGGGAAGGGTCAGATATCCCTTTCCCTGGTGTCTTAGCAGAGCTTCCTGAAGGAGCCTAAAACATTTGGCTGTGAGCCACGGGCACCAGGATTGCCAGCTCCTGCCTCTCGCCAGTATAATCCTTGGCTGCTCATAGCAGGAAGTAGCAGGCAGGGATCTGGGCCAGAGAGGCCAAGGCAAGCGGGAAGACAAGAGTTAAGCAAAGCAGACACTAGCGCAGAAAGGAGATGCCCAGATTCGCTGACCTGCTAACCTTGTATCTCCTTATGCTCTGAGCAAGAGAGATGAGGTTGATTGTGAGAGAGGTGGCGGATCCATACACCAGCCACTTCCAGGACTGGCAAGGGCAGAGGCGGTGGGGAGCTGTGTCACACGGGTTCAACCAGGATGTGGGAAGATGGAGCAGGAGGGGAGGTGGAAAGTGTATTTGCCTAGGACCCTGGCCCAAGCCGTTCCCAGCAGAATGGTCAGGGGAGGGATGTGCGGCTCTGCACATCCTGTGCATCCCGAAGGCCTGTGAGAACTAGTGAGAACTTACAGCAAACCCCCAAGGGGCCCTGTGCCCTTTTTGCTATGGCAACTCCAGTTGGAACACTGGCTCAAAGTCAGCAGGAGGCGCCTAGTACCTGGCCATGTCACAGAGCTCCAAACCATATGGGTACTGCCCAGAGGCTTCCCAGCACCCCAGGTGCAAATGCACTGTTAGTGAGGCACCAGGAGGCCCTGCTGGCCTGTGAGCACCAACTGCCTACCTCTAAGCAGCCTCACTACCCCTCCCTTAAGGCTGTTCCTGTTGGAATGCAAATGAAAGCACACATCAACAAAGTGGGCAAGGAATGGAGAAACAAAACATCCGGCCACCCCCTGGAGGCTTTTCTGCATACTGGGTCGCATATGTGCAGTCCTTCCTGCTCAGAAAAACACAGGGCTGCTGCCTAGCAAGCCAGGCAAGGTCTTCAGGTGGTCTTGGCCAAGGGGGCAGAGGCCGTTTCCAGACCAATCGGATGTCAGTCATAAAACCAGAAGGCAGGAAAGGAGTGCCGCTTCCCTCCTACCTTTGTCACAAACCTCCTGTGCACAGAAAAGGAGCAGAGGGCTTGGGCACAGAGCAGGCAGACAACAGATTAGATAAATGGGGATTGGTGTTCACCAGAGGACTGAGAGATCCCAGGTGTGCAGAGGGTGAGAGCAGTGGGAGATTTGGAGAAGCTAAGAAGGGCTAGGCCAGGGTGAGGCAGTTGTAATTTCCCCAGAAGAAGTGAAGAGGTGCATGGGGAGGTGTGCAGCTGTGAACCTCAAGAGGAGGAGGGGGAAATTGGGAAGCAGAGGCAGAGGCAAAGAGGCAGTGACGCAGAGGCATGTGTGAGTTGAAAGCAGTCCAGAGCAGCAAGGCAGGGACAGGAGGCTAGGAGAGAGAACTCGGAGGGAGTTATCAGCAAAGGAGGTATGTGTGCAGGGGACAAGCCTCAGGAACTCAGCTGCAGATGGCCGGTGGTGGCTAGGAAGGCCAGGTCGGGCGCCCCACCACCCTGGACCAAGTAGAAGGGAGAAGAGGCAAGGGATTCTGGGGCACAGGCCTGCCCCATTCTCTGCGCGCAGCGCTGTGCTTTAGGGTGTAGACCTGAGGGGTAACGAATGCCATCCTTGGTTGGGGCACTACTGGGGCGTGATCATGTGGTCCTGTTACATTGACATTTCTGCTTGATTGCTTTCCCGAAGAGTTTGTTGCTACCCAGGTCTCCGAAGCTGCATGGTTCAGGGAATGGGAGACTGGTGAGGACAGCAGGGGGAGGCCCAAGTGCCAATGGACTGTTCCAGTAAGCAGCGCTGGGCTCCTTAGCCACGCCCACCACGAGAACAACACCCTGGACTTGAGCAAGTAGGACACAGTCCTCGAAAACCCCTTAGCACCTTCCAAGCCACTGTGTACTGGGTGCGCTCACGTGTGCGGTGTGTGTGCCCCTGCTTGCCTACATGCGTGTGTTCCTGATGCTGTACAGGAGTGTGCTTCCTAAGCCTACGTCTGCATATGTGCAAATAGGTATGTGGATGTAGATCCAGGAGGACCCAGCACAGTGTGTTATAGTGAGCATGTGGGGGGTGGCGGGGAGGAAGAGAGAGAAAGAGAGAGAGAGAGAGTCGGCTCGCCTGTGAGGAATTTTTTGTTCATGTGCGGTTGCAGGAGTGTGTCAGGTATGAGGTTGGACAGAGGGAGTTCAAAGTGTTTACACGTTACTTGTTTTTTGAAGTTCCCGGAAACCAATCATATGGCGAAGGCTCCCCTCTTGTGCTGTCCGCTACACAAAGGTCTCCGTACTTGATGCAAGCTGCCTCTGCTCTTGGAGATCTGCATGACAGTGATGATGCTGCCTATGAATATCATTCCTGGGTGCTAGTGTGCCTTGTCACGGCAGGGAAGGGTCAGATATCCCTTTCCCTGGTGTCTTAGCAGAGCTTCCTGAAGGAGCCTAAAACATTTGGCTGTGAGCCACGGGCTCCAGGATTGCCAGCTCCTGCCTCTCGCCAGTATAATCCTTGGGCTGCTCAATAGCAGGATAGTAGCAGGCAGGGATCTGGGCCAGAGAGGCCAAGGCAAGCGGGAAGACAAGAGTTTAAGCAAAGCAGACACTAGCGCAGAAAGGAGATGCCCAGATTCGCTGACCTGCTAACCTTGTATCTCCCTTATGCTCTGAGCAAGAGAGATGAGGTTGATTGTGAGAGAGGTGGCGGATCCATACACCAGCCACTTCCAGGACTGGCAAGGGCAGAGGCGGTGGGGAGCTGTGTCACACGGGTTCAACCAGGATGTGGGAAGATGGAGCAGGAGGGGAGGTGGAAAGTGTATTTGCCTAGGACCCTGGCCCAAGCCGTTCCAGCAGAATGGTCAGGGGAGGGATGTGCGGCTCTGCACATCCTGTGCATCCCCGAAGGCCTGTGAGAACTAGTGAGAACTTACAGCAAACCCCCAAGGGGCCCTGTGCCCTTTTTGCTATGGCAACTCCAGTTGGAACACTGGCTCAAGTCAGCAGGAGGCGCCTAGTACCTGGCCATGTCACAGAGCTCCAAACCATATGGGTACTGCCCAGAGGCTTCCCAGCACCCCAGGTGCAAATGCACTGTTAGTGAGGCACCAGGAGGCCCTGCTGGCCTGTGAGCACCAACTGCCTACCTCTAAGCAGCCTCACTACCCCTCCCTTAAGGCTGTTCCTGTTGGAATGCAAATGAAAGCACACATCAACAAAGTGGGCAAGGAAATGGAGAAACAAAACATCCGGCCACCCCCTGGAGGCTTTTCTGCATACTGGGTCGCATATGTGCAGTCCTTCCTGCTCAGAAAAACACAGGGCTGCTGCCTAGCAAGCCAGGCAAGGTCTTCAGGTGGTCATGGCCAAGGGGGCAGAGGCCGTTTCCAGACCAATCGGATGTCAGTCATAAACCAGAAGGCAGGAAAGGAGTGCCGCTTCCCTCCTACCTTTGTCACAACCTCCCTGTGCACAGAAAAGGAGGAGAGGGCTTGGGCACAGAGCAGGCAGACAACAGATTAGATAAATGGGGATTGGTGTTCACCAGAGGACTGAGAGATCCCAGGTGTGCAGAGGGTGAGAGCAGAGGGAGATTTGGAGAAGATAAGAAGGGCTAGGCCAGGGTGAGGCAGTTGTAATTTCCCCCAGAAGAAGTGAAGAGGTGCATGGGGAGGTGTGCAGCCTGTGAACCTCAAGAGGAGGAGGGGGAAATTGGGAAGCAGAGGCAGAGGCAAAGAGGCAGTGACGCAGAGGCATGTGTGAGTTGAATGCAGTCCAGAGCAGCAAGGCAGGGACAGGAGGGCTAGGAGAGAGAACTCGGAGGGAGTTATCAGCAAAGGAGGTATGTGTGCAGGGGACAAGCCTCAGGAACTCAGCTGCAGATGGCAGGTGGTGGCTAGGAAGGCCAGGTTGGGCGCCCCACCACCTTGGGACCAAGTAGAAGGGAGAAGAGGCAAGGGATTCTGGGGCACAGGCCTGCCCATTCTCTGCGCGCAGCGCTGGGCTTTAGGGTGTAGACCTGAGGGGTAACGAATGCCATCATTGGTTGGGGCACTACTGGGGCGTAATCATGTGGTCCTGTTACATTGACATTTCTGCCTTGATTGCTTTCCCGATGAGTTTGTTGCTACCCAGGTCCTCCGAAGCTGCATGGATACAGGGAATGGGAGACTGGTGAGGACAGCAGGGGGAGGCCGAAGTGCCAATGGACTGTCCAGTAAGCAGCGCGGGCTCCTTAGCCACGCCCACCACGAGAACATCACCCTGGACTTGAGCAAGTAGGACACAGTCCTCGAAAACCCCTTAGCACCTTCCAAGCCACTGTGTACTGGGTGCGCTCACGTGTGCGTGTGTGTGCCCCATGCTTGCCTACATGCGTGTGTTCCTGATGCTGTACAAGAGTGTGCTTCCTAAGCCTACGTCTGCATATGTGCAAATAGGTATGTGGATGTAGATCCAGGAGGACCCGGCACAGTGTGTTATAGTGAGCATGTGGGGGTGGCGGGGAGGAAGAGAGAGAGAAAGAGAGAGAGAGAGAGTCGGCTCGCCTGTGAGGAATTTTTTGTTCATGTGCGTTGCATGAGTGTGTCAGGTATGAGGTTGGACAGAGGAGTTCAAAGTGTTTACACGTTACTTGTTTTTTGAAGTTCCCGGAAACCAATCATATGGCGAAGGCTCCCCTCTTGTGCTGTCCGCTACACAAAGGTCTCCGTACTTGATGCCAAGCTGCCTCTGCTCTTGGAGATCTGCATGACAGTGATGATGCTGCCTATGAATATCATTGCTGGGTTATTGGATAGAGGATATCCCTGTTCAATCCAAGTTAATCAAAGTGGTTTATAGAGAAATCCAGCTCATAGTATTTTAACAGTACTTATTAACTTTTGAATACAGGATTGGTTGTTATTTGAAATTGTATTTTTAGGAACACCAAATCTAATTTTTATATACAGTGTATACCAAGTATCTGTGTATAATTGTGAACTTCTAAGATTTACACAACAGTGCTTGGTAAGGTCTGCTTTGGGTCTTAAACAGTGCTCACAGGTTCTCTTAGATAGGCAATCCCAATCCAAATGGGCAGAAGAAACACAAGATGGCAAACAATGCAGTCATATCTCCCACTCAAAACAAGCAGGAAGCAGAGCAGTCAATCAAAGACATAGAAGAGAACCCTCAAAATGCTCTACAAAGTCTACTGATAAACATGTTAAATGAAAAGTTTGAATCCATCCATACATCAATCCATCCATAAAGTAATAGATGATTTCATGGCCTCAACAAAGAGAAAGATAAATGAACTTCAGAGTCATATGAAAAGATAACTACCCAGCTAAAGATTTGAGAGACAGCACTCAAAACCAAATTAATAATGTTAAAGATGTCCATGCAGGACCTAAGAGATACTTCTAGCAAGGACATGGAAATCATCAGGAAAGACCAGTCTGAAGGAAAAGGGATTCAAAATCAAGTAACTAGCCTACAGTCTCAAGTAGGTGAAGCAGAGGATCAAATCTCAGGAGCTGAAGATTCCCTAGATCTATGGAGAAATGTCACACAAAAATACAAAACCAATCCAATCGATAAAACAGATCACTCCAGAGCTCCAGACACAAGCAGGAAGCACTATTTGAGGCGAATAGGAATTGAGAAAAACCAGGAGAAAGATGTTAATGGAATATGCAACCTATTTAACAGAATATTAGCCAAGAACTTCCCAACTATCCAGGAAGGTAGGCCTATACAGATACAAGAAGCATTTAGAACCCCAAAGCGACCAGATCAGAATAGGACATCCCACTGACACATTGTGATCATAACAGGATCAGTAGAGTCCAAGGAAAGAATCCTTAAAGATGTTTCGGAGAAGAAAGTAATCACAAATAAAGGAAAAGCAAGCAGAATTACCCCAGACTTCTCAGCAGAGACCATGAAAAGCAAGGGGATCCTGGAATGAGGTATGCAAACCCTAAATAATAATAAATATCAACCAAGAATGCTGTACCCAGCTAAACTCTCATTCATAGCTGAAGGTCAAATAAAAGTCTTCCACAGGAAGGAAAAACTGAACAATGTATCTCCACAAAGCAGCTTTACAGAAAATCCTCAAAGATGTACTATTCAGGAAAATAATCAAGATCCCAATACAGACAGAGAAATGAACCCTAAATAGAAAACCAGAATATTAGATCAAGAATTGGGAAGACACAGCTTTAACAAGATAGCTACAATGAAAGGACAAATGATCATCTCTCAAACCTAACTCTCAACTTTAATTGGACTTAATTCTTCATTCAAACGACATAGGCACATTACTTGGATCAAACATCAAGATCCGTCTTTCTGCTGCCTCCAAGAGACACATCTATCTAGCAAAAGCAACTTCTTCTAAAGGTGAAAGGCTGGAATAAAATCTACCAATAAATGGCCCCAAATGCAGGCTGGAGTGGATTCTAGCATCAGATAAAATCGACTTCAAATTAAAAATGGTAAGAAGAGACAAAGAAGGTTACTCATACTAATAAGCGATGTCTCCTACAGGAGGATATAACCATCTTAAATATCCACACACCAAATACAGGAGAACCAACTTCATCAAACCAACACTACTGACTCTAAAATCACTCATAGTCCCAAACACATGATTGTGTGAGACTTAACACTCCACTGTCACCTCTGGACAGACCAACAGGCCAAAAACTGACCAAAGAATCCACAGAACTAATCAACTGCATAGACCAACTAGACTTAACCAACATCTACAGAATATTCCATCAAGCAATACCAGAATACACATTCTTTTCAGCAGCCCATGAAACATTCTCCAAAATATATCACATCTTAGGGGCACAAAGAAAATCTGTACAAATTCAGAAGTATCAAAATCATTCCCTGCCTTCCCTCAGACCACAATAGATTAAAATTAAAGCTCAACTCAAACAGCCACCACACAAAATGATACAATCCATGGAGACTAAGCAACACACTGCTGAACCATCAGTGGGTCATTGAAGAAATTAGACCAGTAATTCAATATTTATGGCATTCAACCAAGGTGAGTGCACAAAGTACCACCTCCTTTGGGACACAGCAAAGGCAGTACTCAGACGAAAATTTATATCTGAGTGCCTACACCAACAATCTGGATAAACAGCAACTCAACAACTTACGGAATCACCTTAATCTTCTCAAAAGAGATCAAGAAGCCATACCCCCAAGTCAATAGATGGAAGCAAATAATTAAAATCGAATCAGAATTAAATATACTTGAGAGGGAGAAAAAAAAACCATCGCAACAATCAACAAAACAAAAGCCTTGGTTCTTTGAGAATATTAACAAGATAGTCAAATTCCTAGCAACCTGACCAAAAAACGATGGCAGCACACCCACATAAACAAGATCCGAGATAAAACAGGTAACATCACCACAGAAACAACCAAAATTCAGAACACAATAAGGGACTATTTTGCAAACCTTTGTGCCAACAAATTCGAGAACCAGGAAGAAATGGATGATTTTCTAGAAAAAATTGATACCCCAAACTCAACCATGAAGATTTAAACCTTCTAAACAGACTCATACCCAGCCTTGAAATAGAAACAGCAATAAGTGATTTCCCATCAGAGAAAAGCCCATGTCCAGATGGATTCACAAGCAGAATTCTACAAGGCTTTCCAAACAGAAGTCACACCAATATTTTTCAAATCTTCAATGAAATTGAAAGAGAACGTTCACTACCACACTTATTCTATGAAGCCAGTATAGCCCCTCATCCCAAAACCAGGCAGGGACTCATCAACAAAACAGAAACTATAGAACGATTTCCCTGATGACATAGATGCAAAAATTCTCAACAAAATTCTGTCCAATCGACTTCAACAGGTCATCAAAAATATCAACACCATGTTCAAACTGGATCCATCCCAGGGATGCAAGTTGGTTCAATATACGCAAGTCAATTAATGTAATCCACCACATCAACCAGAGCAAGGTAAAAGAACCACATGGTTATATCTCTGGATGCAGAAAAGGCGTTCGATAAAATCCAGTACCCATTATGATAAAAATCCTGGAGAAATTGGGATTCCAAGGAACATTCCTGAATATAATAAAGGCAGTTTATTACAAACCAACAGCAAGCATAATTCTAAATGGTTGTAAAGCCAAAGCCATTCCTTTGAAAATCAGGAGCAAGATTGAGATGTCTGCTCTCTCCCCTCCTCTTTAACATTCCTAGCCAGAGCAATTAGGCAAGAAGAAACAAAAAGGGGATCCAAATAGGAAAAGATGAAGTTAAGCTTTCTCTCTTTGCAGATTACTGATCCTATACCTAACGAACACCATAGACTCTACTCCCTAGCTACTAGAGCAGATCCAAAACTTTGGCAAAGTTGCAGGATATAAAATAAACCCTCGAAATCAACAGCCTTTCTATATGCTAATAACACGAAGACAGAGGCTGAAGTCAGGAAAGCAACTCCCTTTGCAATAGTCTCAAAAACATAAATACCTAGAATTAACTCTTAACCAAAGAAGTGAACGACCTCTATGATTAGACTGTTGGTGTAAGTGAACTGAACATCTCCGTGGGGGGGGGGGGGGGGGAAGGAAAGGGGGAGGAGGGAGAGGGGTATGAGGACAAGGTAACAAACTGTACAAGAAATGTATCCAGTGCCTAAAAATATGAAACTGTAACC